>NC_091979.1:330368891-330558891 GCF_044704955.1 Pristiophorus japonicus
CTCTCCAAGTCCTCCATATCCTTTTTATAATATGGGGACCAGAATTGCACACACAAAGTCTAACCAAGGTTCGATACAAGTTTAGCATAACTTCACTACTTTTCCATTCTATAACAATTCAATTTTATAACAATCGATCCCAATAATTTAACTCAATAGTTTAAAGTCTTAAGTCCAACTTTGTCAGCATGCTGCGACATTCGATGTCTGCAGATAACTGGAGATCATTTTGTTTTAACTGCTAGATCTCTTGCTCTGCCATCCCCCGGGCAGTGTGAGTGGTGGGGTGGCGTTGCTGGTTAAAGATGAAATCAATGCAATTGTAAGGAAGGACATTAGGCTGGATGATGTGGAATCGGTATGGGTGGAGCTGTGGAATACCAAAGGGCAGAAAACACTAGTGGGTGTTGTGTATAGACCACCAAACAGTAGTAGTGAGGTTGGGGATAGCATCAAACAAGAAATAAGGGATGTGTGCAATAAAGGTACAGCAGTAATCATGGGCGACATTAATCTACACATTGATTGGACTAACCTAACTGGTAGGAATGCGGTGGAGGAGGATTTCCTGGAGTGTATTAGGGATGGTTTTCTAGACCAATATGTGGAGGAACCAATCAGGGAGCTGGCCATCCTAGACTGGGTGATGTGTAATGAGAAAGGACTAATTAGCAATCTTGTTGCAAGGCCCCTTGGGGAAGAGTGACCATAATCTGGTAGAATTCTTTATTAAAATGGAGAGTGACACAGTTAATTCAGAAACTAGGGTCCTGAACTTAAGGAAAGGTGACTTCGACAGTATGAGGCGTGAATTGGCTAGAATAGACTGGAAAACTATATTAAAAGGGTTGACGGTGGATAGGCAATGGCAAACATTTAAAGATCACAAGGATGAACTTCAGCAAATGTACATCCCTGTCTAGAGTAAAAATAAAACTGGGAAGGTGGCTCAACCATGGCTAACAAAAGAAATTAAGGATCGTGCTAAAGCCAAGGAAGAGGCATATAAATTGGCTAGAAAAAGCAACAAACCTGAGGACTGAGAGAAATTTAGAATTCAACAGAGGAGGACTCAGGGTTTAATTAAGAGGGGGAAAATAGAGTACGAGAGGAAGCTTGCAGGGAATATAAAAACTGACTGCAAAAGCTTCTATAAATATGTGAAGAAAAAAAGATTAGTAAAGACAAAGATTAGTAAGTCCCTTGAGGTCGGATTCAGGTGAATTTATAATGGGGAACAAAGAAATGGCAGACCAACTGAACCAATACTTCGGTTCTGTCTTCACGAAGGAAGATACAAATAACTTCCGAAGGTACTAGGGGACAGTGGGTCTCGTGAGAAGGAGGAACTGAAGGATATCCTTATTAGGCAGGAAATTGTGTTAGGGAAATTGATGGGATTGAAGGTCGATGAATCCCCGGGGTCTGATAGTCTACATCCCAGAGTACTTAAGGAAGTGGCCATAGAAATAGTGGATGCATTGGTGATCATTTTCCAACAGTCTATCGACTCTGGATCAGTTCCCATGGACTGGAGGGTAGTTAATGTAACACCACTTTTAAAAAAAGGAGGGAGAGAGAAAACGGGTAATTATAGACCGGTTAGCCTGACATCAGTAGTGGGGAAAATGTTGGAATCGATCATGAAGGATGAAAAAGCAGCGCATTTGGAAAGCAGTGACAGGATCGGTCCAAGTCAGCATGGATTTATGAAAGGGAAATCATGCTTGACGAATCTTCTGGAATTTTTTGAGGATGTCACTACCAGAGTGGACAAGGGAGAACCAGTGGATGTGGTGTATTTGGACTTTAAGAAGGTTTTTGACAAGGTCCCGCACAAGAGATTGTTGTGCAAATCAAAGCACATGGTATTGGAGGTAATGTATTGACGTGGATCGAGAACTGATTGGCAGACAGGAAGCAGAGAGTCGGGATAAATGGGTCCTTTTCAGAATGGCAGGCAGTGATTAGTGGAGTGCCGCAGGGCTCAGTGCTGGGACCCCAGCTCTTTACAATATACATTAACGATTTGGGTGAAGGAGTAGAGTGTAATATCTTCAAGTTTTCAGATGACACTAAACTGGGTGGCGGTGTGAGCTGTGAGGAGGACGCTCAGAGGCTGCAGAGTGACTTGGACAGGTTAGGCGAGTGGGCAAATGCATGGCAGATGCAGTATAATGTGAATAAATGTGAGGTTATCCATTTTGGGGGCAAAAACACGAAGACAGAATATTATCTGAATGGCGGCAGACTAGGAAAAGGGGAGGTGCTGTTAAATGTGGATTCTTTTCCCCCAATCACTGAGTCGAACACCGTTATTGCTTATAACAAAGCAGGCTTTATTGTTAATCACCGGCCGGGACTTTATCAGACAGAAGGAATGCTCTCTCGATAGAGCGCACCCACTTCCTACGGACAAAGTGACGTTACATTGTAAAGGCATAACGGTTATACATTTTCGGTACAAGATAACAAGATACAATTAGAGTGACATCCTAGTTCAGCCTATCCCCTTTGATCCCTCTTTCCCTTTGTCCACTCATGAGCCGACTTCGGTATGGTCTGTTTTTACACAAAGAGCCTTTATTCCTCTGTTGATGTTTCAAGTTAGTGGTGTGATCTATTAAGACCTTGGAGTTAGTTTGTTAGCTGTGTCAATATTGTAACATTTGCAGTCTCCAGTCTGAGATTTTTATGGCTATTCCTCCATGAATCCTTTGTTAACTTTTCACTGTCCCTATATTTTACCACATTCTCAACTTCAATGTCTGTATACATTCAATATACATTCTCAGTATGCATTCTCATTGCAACGAGACCTGGGTGTCATGGTTCATCAGTCACTGAAAGTTGGCATACAGGTGCAGCAGGCGGTAAAGGGAATGTTGGCCTTCATAGCTAGGGGATTTGAGTATAGGAGCAGGGAAGTCTTACTGCAGTTGTACAGGGCCTTAGTGAGGCCTCACCTGGAATAGTGTGTTCAGTTTTGGTCTCCTAGTCTGAGGAAGGACGTTCTTGCTATGAGGGAGTGCAGCGAAGGTTCACCAGACTGATTCCAGGGTTGGCTGTCATATGAGGAGAGACTGGATCAACTGGGCCTTTATTCACTGGAGTTTAGAAGAATGAGAGGGGATCTCATAGAAACATATAAGATTCTGGCGGGACTGGACAGGTTAGATGCGGGAAGAATGTTCCCGATGTTGGGGAAATCCAGAACTAGGGGACATAGTCTTTGGATAAGGGGTAGGTCATTTAGGACTGAGATGAGGATAAACTTCTTCACTCAGAGAGTTCTTAACCTGTGGAATTCCCTGCTGCAGAGAGTTGTTGATGCCAGTTCATTGGATATAATCAAGAGGGAGTTAGATATGGCCCTTACGGTTAAGGGGATCAAGGGGTATGGAGAGAAAGCAGGAAAGGGGTACTGAGGGAATGATCAGCCATGATCTTATTGAATGGCTGTGCTGGCTCAAAGGGCCGAATGGTCTAATCCTGCATCTATTTTCTATGATTTTATATTTCTACCGATACCTTCCCTTGATATCAAGGCTAGGAGAGGCACTCTGGAAGGTAAGGGGAACTGGGACTTGTTCATGGGAGTAACAGAAGGTAAGAGAACTGAAATAATCCAGAGTTAGAATGGAGAAAAGGCACAAAATGGAGCAGTCAGTAACAGGACATCAATTAGTCTCCTCTTATAGTCGAGACATCAAATATCGACACACTCTGTTATTTGAAATGTGAAAATATTGAACTCCAGCCCAGTTATTATCAGCAGAAACAAACCCCAACTGACAGAACGAACACAATTCAGTCAGGATGTGATTAAGAGCAACAATAACAGTAGAATCCAACCCCTGTAGTCACTTGTGAACTCGCTGGTGTCTCAGCAGGTCAGATGACCGAGTGAATCCCTTCCCACATTCAGAGTGGGTGAACAGCCTCTCCCCAGTGTGACTGCGATGATGCATTTCCAGCTTTTCAGGTTTGGTTCAGTTTTACACCCGCTGTGCGCAGAGTGAGAATAAAATCAATGAGCTGCTGATTTTCTCTGGTGGACACTGGGCCTTTGGTGCTGGCCCAATAGGGTGAGCCCGGGGTGGACCAGGGTCACCAGACAACAATCAGCACAACAAGGCTCCCTTTCAGGGGCCACTGACCTGTAACAAACATGTGTCCAATCAAACTGACAGACACCCTGAAGCCCCGCCCACCCATTGTCCCTGCCCTGTCGAAGCTCCGAGTAGAGCACTTGCTTTGGGAGTCTCATGTTGGGAATATGGACAGCCGAATGTGTAGAGTACACTCCACAATCCCTCACGGTTGACAGTGTCAAAGGCCTTGGTCAGGTCAATGAAGGTTGAGCCAATCCCACAGTCACTGACACCGATCTCCTCCCATGTGATATAAACCAACCCTTGTCACTGACACCAAGTGCACTGGGAAAATATGTTAAAGGGTAAGACTAGAAACGTAATGGCAAACATTTAAGGAGATATTCCATAACTCTCAGCAAAGATTTATTCAAGTGAGAAATAAAGATACTAAGAGAAGGATGAACCATCCCTGGCTAACTAAGGAAGTAAAGGATGGTATCAAATTGAATAAAAAGACATATAATGTTGCGAAGGTCAGAGGATTGGGACATTTTTAGAAACCAGCAAAGGACGACTAAAAAATGATAAAGACAGAAAAGATAGTAGATGAGAGCAAACCAGCAAGAAATAAAAAACAGACAGTGAAAGCTTCGATAGACATACAAAGGAAAGGAGCAGCTAAAGTAAACATTGGTCCCTTAGAGGATGAGACTGGAGAATTAATATTGGGAAATATGGAAATGACAGAGACTTTGAACAAATATTTTGTATTGGTCTTCACAGTAGAGGACACTAAACACATCCCAATAGTTGATAATCAAAGAGCTATTGCACGGGGGGGGGGGGCTGGGGGGAAACTTAAAACAGTCACTATCACTAGAGATAAAGTACTAAGCAAACTAATGGGACTAAAGGTGGACAAGTCCCCTGGACCTGATGACATGCATCCTAGGGTCTTAAAAGTGACTGCAGAGATAGTGGATGCATTGGTTGCAATCTACCAAAATTCCCTGAATTCTGGAGAGGTCCCAGCGGACTGGAAAACTGCAAATGTAACACCCCTATTCAAGTAAGGAGGGAGATGCAGTCAAGCAGAGTCAGCATGGTTTTATGAAAGGGAAATCATGTTTGACAAATTTCCTGGAGTTTGAGGATGTAACGAGCAGAGTGGATAAAGGAGAACTAGTTGATGTCGTATATTTGGATGAACAGAAAGTATTCCATATGGTGACACACAAAAGATTACTGCACAAGCTAAGAGCTCACTGGGTTGGGGGTAATATATCAGCATCGATAGAGGATTGGCAAACTAACAGAAAACAGAGTCAGGATAAATGGATCATTTTCAGGTTGGCAAACTAACTAGTAGGGTGCCGCAGGGATCAGTGCTGGGGCCTTAACTATTTACCATTTATATTAATGACTTGGATGAAGGGACCGAGTATAATGTAGCCAAATTTGCTGATGATACAAAGATAGGTGGAAAAGCAAGTTGTGAGGAGGTCGCAAAGAATCTACAAAGGGATTTGGATAGGCTCAGTGAGTGGACAAAAGTCTGGCAGATGGACTATAAACGCCAGGTTATCTCCTTTGGTAGGAAAAATAAAAAACAATTTATTATTTAAATGGGGAGAATTACAAAATGCTGTAGTACAAATGGGGTTCGTGTACATGTAGCTCAAAAGGTTAGCATGCAGGTACAGCAAGTAATCAGGAAGGCAAATGGAATGCTGGCCTTTATTGCAAGGGGGATGGAGTATAAAAGTCGGGAAGTCCTGCTACACCTGTACGGGGCGTTGGTAAGACCACACCTGGAGTACAGCGCACAGTTTTGGTCTGGACTTGTCTCCATTCCCGTGCCGAGGGGATTGCTACACCAGATGGGAGGGGCAACATTTGGGGACACTGATTCCCCACCAATTCCCATTCCCCTTCAGTCTGGTGGATATTGGAGGGGCCACTGTGTGTAATGTGCAACTCAGTCAGAATTGTCAGCAAGCTTTCTAATTGGAGATTTTATTCAGTGGAAACTTTCACAAACTATTGTAGATTTTGTACCAAAAGATCAGTTTAGGATTAAAGTGAAAGTTCATAATTTTATTGCAAATCAAATTTCTGTTGCGAGTTACTGAATTAAGAGGAAAGTTAACACACAGCGTTTCTTAAATGGACACTGCAGCCCTGAGAACACCATCAGCAATATATCCAGAATATTAAAGTCCAGCTCAGTTATAGAGTTATTATCATCAGCAGAAACAAACCCCAACTGTCAGAATGAACATGGTTCAGTCGGGATGTGATTAACAGCAGCAATAACAGCAGATTCCAACCCCTGCAGTCACTTGTGAACTCGCTGGTGTTTCAGCAGGTTGGATGACACAGTGAATCCCTTCCCACACACAGAGCAGGTGAACGGCTTTTCCCCAGTGTGAACTCGCTGGTGTATCAGCAGGTCGGATGACTGAGTGAATCCCTTCCCACACTCGGGGCAGATGAATGGCCTCTCCCCAGTGTGAACTCGCTGGTGAGCTACAAGTTGGGATGACCCAGGGAATCCCTTCCCACACACGGGACAGGTGAACGGCCTCTCCCCAGTGTGACTGCGTCGATGAGTTTCTAGCTCAGATGGTGATCTGAATCTCTTCCCACAGTCACTACATTTCCACAGTTTCTTCGTGATGCGGGTGTACTTATGTCTCTCCAGGTTGGACGATCAGTTGAAGCCTCGCCCACACACAGAACACGATTACAGTTTCTCCCCACTGTGAATGGTGCGATGTTTTTTCAGGCTGTGTAACTGGTAAAAACTTTTTCCACAGACAGTGCACTGGAACACTCACTCGGGTCTGTGTGTGTCTCGGTGCTTTTCCAGTCACACAGATATTTGAAATCTTTTTCCACAGGCAGAACAGACAAACATTTCTCCTTCCACTTTCAAAGGCCGATGATATTCAGGTCCTGATGAATCGATTGACTCCGTCAGATCTTGACGTGATGTTTGGTTTGTGTTTCCTGTCTGAAAATCTCCCCTTCTAATACGCTGAAAAAGGAGATAACAAAACTCATCACTGTCAGTACAAGACAGAAATTCAGAATAGACACATCTGGTTTCCATTGAACATTCTTTCCTCCCTGGTTCTTCCAAAGCTGTAAATCTCATGTCCTACACATTGTCCCTCCTGCTGGGCTGAAATCCAAATCATCACACAGTTCTAGACTGTTTCTCCTCCACTCTCAGTTTTCACCACCAATTCTGACTGGGTTCAGTTCTACACTCACTGGTTCCCCTCCCTCTCCTCCCCTGTAGGTTGCTGACTCTGGCTGGGTTTAGTTCTGCACTCACTGGTTCCTCTCCCTCTCCCTCCACAGATAGAAACATAGAAAATCGGTGCAGGAGTAGGCCATTCGGCCCTTTGAGAATGCACCGACATTCAATAAGATCATGGCTGATCATTCAACCTCACTACCCCTTTCCTGCTTTCTCTCCATACCCCTTGATCCCTTTGGCCGTAAGGGCCATATCGAACTCCCCTGTGAATATATCTAACAAACTGGCCTCAACAACTTTCTGCGGTAGAGAATTCCACAGGTTAACCACTGTATGAGTGAAGAAGTTTCTCTTCATCTCGGTCCTAAATGGCTGACCCCTTATCCTTAGACTGTGATCCCTGGTTCTGCAACTCCCCAGCAACAGGAACATTCTTCCTGCATCTAACCTGTCCAATCCCGTCAGAATTTTATATGTTTCTATGAGATCCCCTCTCATTCTTCTAAACTCCAGTGGTTACAAGCCCAGTTGATCCAGTCTCTCCTCATATGTCAGTCTTGCCATCCCAGGAATCAATCTGGTGAACCTTCGCTGCACTCCCTCAATAGCAAGAACGTCCTTCCTCAGATTAGGGGACCAAAATTGAACGCAATATTCCAGGTGTGACCTCACCAAGGCCCTGTCGCTGCAGTAAGACCTCCCTATACTCAAATCCCCTAGCTATGAAGGCCAACATGCCATTTACCTTCTTCACCGCCTGCTGTACCTGCATGCCAAACTTCAATGACTGATGAACCATGACACCCAGATCTTGTTGCACCTCCCCTTTTCCTAATCTGTCACCATTCAGATAATATTCTGTCTTCCTGTTTTTGTCATCAAAGTGGATCACCTCATATTTATCCACATTATACTGCATCTGCCATGCATTTGCCCACTCACCTAACCTGTCCAAGTCACCCTGCAGTCTCTTAGCATCCTCCTCACAGCTCACCCAGCTTCATGTCATCTGCAAACTTGGAGATATTACATTCAATTCCTTCATCTAAGTCATTAATGTATATTGTAAAGAGCTGGGGTTCCAGTACTGAGCCCTGCGACACCCCACTGGTCACTGCCTGCCATTCTGAAAAGGACCTGTTTATTCCGACTCTCTGCTTCCTGCCTGCCAACCAACTCTCTATCCATGTCAATTCATTACCCCCAATACCATGTGCTTTAATTTTGCACACTAATATCTTGTGTTGGACCTTGTCAAAAGCCTTTTGAAAATCCAAATACACCACATCCACTGGTTCTCCCTTGTCCACTCTACTAGTTACATCCTCAAAAAATTCTAGAAGATTTGTCAAGCATGATTTCCCTTTCATAAATCCATGCTGACTTGGACCGATCCTGTCACTGCTTTCCAAATGCACTGCTATTACATCTTTAATAATTGATTCCAACATTTTCCCCACTACTGATGTTAGGCTAACCGGTCTATAATTCCCTGTTTTCTCTCTCCCTCCTTTTTTAAAAAGTGGTGTTACATTAGCTACCCTCCAATCCATAGGAACTGATCCAGAGTTAATAGAATGTTGGAAAATGATCACCAATGCATCCACTATTTCTCGGGCCACTTCCTTAAGTACTCTGGGATGCAGACTATCAGGCCCTGGGGATGTATTGGCCTTTAATCCCATCAATTTCCCTAACACAATTTCCTGACTAATAAGAATTTCCTTCAGTTCCTTCTTTGCGCTAGACCCTCGAACCCCTAGTCCGGAAGGTTATTTGTGTCTTCCTTAATGAAGACAGATTCAAAGTATTTGTTCAATTGGTCTGCCATTTCTTTGTTCCCCATTATAAATTCACCCGATTCAGTCTGCAAAGGACCTACGTTGGTCTTCACTAATCTTTTTCTCTGGCTGGGTTCTGTGCTACAAAATTCTGACAGGATTGGACAGGTTCTGTTCTAAAATCACTGGTTCTGCTCACTAATCTCTGTCCTCTCTTCTAAAAGTGCTGACTTTGGCTGTGTTCAGTTCTACACTCACTGGTTCCCCTCCTCTGAAGACACTTACTCTGTCTGGGTTCAGTTCTGCACTCACTGGTTCCCCTCCCCTGAAGACACTTACTCTGTCTGGGTTCAGTTCTACACTCACTGGTTCCCCTCCCCTGAAGACACTGACTCTGGCTGGGTTCAGTTCTACACTCACTGGTTCTCCTCCCCTGAAGGTGCTGATCTGGCTGGGTTCAGTTCTACACTCACTGGTTCCCCTCCATCCACCCACTGATGGTGCTGACTCTGGCTGCTACACTCACTGGTTCCCTTCTCTCACCTCCCCTGCAGGTGCTGACTTTGGCTGGGTTCAATTCCACACTCACTGGTTCCCCTCCCTCTCCTTCTCTGAAGGTGCTGAGCCTGGCTGGGTTCAGATCTACACTCACTGGTTTCCTCTTCCTCACCTCCCCTAAAAGTGTAGATTGTGACTGGGTTCAGTTCTACACTCACTGGTTCCCGTCCCTCTCCTCCCCTGAGGGTACTGACTCTGGTTGTGTTCAATTCCACATTCACTGGTTCCCGTCCCTCTCCTCCCCTGAAGGTGCTGACTCTGGTTGTGTTCAATTCCACACTCACTGGTTCCCGTCCCTCTCCTCCCCTGAAGGTGCTGACTCTGGTTGTGTTCAATTCCACACTCTATGGTTCCCCTCTCTCTCCTCCCCTGAAGGTGCTCCCCAAGATGGTTTTTTAGACCAGTATGTTGATGAGCCTACTAGGGAACAAGTTATCCTAGATTGGGTATTGTGTAATGAGAAGGGGTTAATTAACAGTCTTGTTGTGCGGGGTCCTTTAGGGAAGAGTGACCATAACATGATTGAATTCTTTCTTAAGATGGAAAGTGAAGTATTCCAATCCGAAACTAGGGTCCTAAATCTAAACAAAGGAAACTACGAAGGTATGAGGAATGAATTGGTTATGATAGTTTGGGAAGATTCATTAAAAGGCATGACAGTGGATAGGCAATGGCTAATATTTAAGAAACGAATGCATGAATTGCAACAGTTATACATTCCTTTCTGGCGTGAAAACACAAAAGGAATAGTGACCCAACCATGGCTAACAAAAGAAATTTAGGATAGTATTAGATCCAAAGAGGAGTTATACAAAGTTACCAGAAAAAGTAGCAAGCCTGAGGATTGGGAGCAGTTTAGAATTCAGCAAAAAAGGACCAAGAGATTGATTAAGAGGGAAAAATAGAGTATGAGAGTAAACTTGCAAGGAAATTAAAAACCGACTACAAAAGTTTCTACAAGTACGTAAAAAGAAAAAGATTAGTAAAGGAAAATGTAGGGCCTTTACAAGCAGAAACGAGGAGAATTTGTAATGGGGAACAAGGAAATGGCAGAACAATTAAATAAATACTTTGGTTCTGTCTTCACGGAAGAGGACACAAATAACATCCCAGAAATGCTAGGGAACCAAGGGTCTAGTGAGCAAGAGGAATTAAAGGAAGTGATTATTAGTAAGAAAATAGTGCTGGAGAAACTAATGGGACTGAAGGCCGATAAATCCCCAGGACCTGATGATCTACATCCCAGAGTACTAAAGGAGGTAGCCATGGAAATAGTGGATGCATTGGTTGTCATCTTCCAAAATTCTACAGATTATGGAACAGTTCCCGCAGATTGGAGGGGGGCAAATGTAACCCCACTATTTAAAAAAGGAGGGAGAGAGAAAACAGGGAACTACAGACCGGTTAGCCTGACATCAGTAGTAGGGAAAATGCTAGTCTATTATGAAGGATGTGATAACGGCACACTTAGATAATATCAACAGGATTAAACAAAGTCAACATGGATTTATGAAAGGAAAATCATGTTTGACAAACAGACTGGAGTTTTTTGAGGATGTAACTGATAGAATAGATAAGGGAGAACCAGTGGATGTAGTGTATTTGGATTTTCAGAAGGCCTTTGATGAAGTCCCACATAAGAGGTTACTGTGCAAAATTAAAGCACATAGAATTGGGGGTAATGTATTGGCATGGACTGAAAATTGGTTAACTGACAGGAAATAGAGAGTAGGAATAAACGGGTCTTTTTCGGGGGTGGCGGGCAGTGACTAGTGGGGTACCACAGGGATCAGTGCTGGGGCCCCAGCTATTCACAATATATATATTCGCTGCAAGGCGATTTAGATAGGCTGAGTGAGTGGGCAAACACATGGCAGATGCAGTATAACGTGGATAAATGTGAAGTTATCCACTTTGGTAGGAAAAACATAAGGACAAAGTATTATTTAAATGGTTTTGGCTTGGGAAGTGTCGATGTACAGAGGGACCTGGGTGTCCTTGTACACCAGTCATTGAAAGCAAACATGCCAGTGCAGCAAGCAGTTAGGAAGGTAAATGGTATGTTGGCCTTCATTGCAAGAGGATTTGAGTACAGGAGCAAGGATGTCTTACTACAGTTATACAGGGTCTTGGTGAGACCACACCTGGAGTACTGTGTACAGTTTTGGTCTCCTTACCCAAGAAAGGATATACTTGCCATAGAGGGAGTGCAACGAAGGTTCACCAGACTGATTCCTGGGATGGCAGGACTGTCGTATGAGAGAGATTGGGTCGACTAGGCCTGTATTCACTAGAGTTTAGAAGAATGAGAGGGGATCTCATTGAAATGTATAAAATTCTGACTGGGTTGGATAGACTGGATGGGGGGAGGATGTTTCCCCTGGTTGGGAAGTCTAGAACAAGGGGTCACAGTCTCAGGATACGGGATAGGAAATTTAGGACCGAGATGAGGAGAAATCTTTTCAATCAGAGGGTGGTGAACCTGTGGAATTCTCTACAACAGAAGGCTGGAGGCCAAGTCACTGAATATATTTAAGAGGGAGATAGATAGATTTCGAGACACAAAAGGCATCAAGGGGTATGGGGAAAAAGCAGGATTTATGGGCCCAAGTTTCCACATGATTTGCGCCTGATTTTTAGGAGCAACTGGTGGAGAACAGACTATCTTAGAAATCGCAATTCTCCACATTTTCTTTTCCGCAGTTCTAGTCAGGTAGAACAGTTCTACTTTGGAACAGAATTTTTTCTTCAAAAGGGGGCATGTCCGGCCACTGACGCCTGATTTCAAAGTTTCCACAGTGAAAACGTACTCCAAACTAACTTAGAATGGAGCAAGTGAAGATTTTTGTAGAACTGAAAAAACCTGTTCTACACATTAAAAAATCAGGCGCAGGTTACAAATTAGGCGTCCAGAACGAGGTGGGGGGGGGGGAGAGGGGGGGGGAAGGGAACTCATTAAATTCTACAATAAATCCTTATTTATACTTCTACAAATATTATACAAATAAATCCAACCTGAATAAACATTTATAAGCAAAGAAAAGATTAAATAAACCATCTTCCTACCTGTGTGAAAGTGCTTCAGCCAGCCTCAAGTTTGTTCGTCCGTTCCCGACGGCGGGAGGGAGGGAGTGCGGGCCCGATCGACCGAACGCAGCGGGGAGGAAGAAGACGTTCCAGACGGGAAGGAGACAGTGAGCTGCAAGAAGCCTCAGTGCTGATGGCAACGTGGTTTTATTAAAAAATGTTCAAAAATTAAACAGCTACAAAGAACGACAAAAATGGCCGAGTGCCGATGCTTCCTTCACACTGAGCATGCACGAACGCTCCAACGCGCACGCGCAGCGTTGCCGGCAGGAAAAAAACTAATTTAAATAGTACCCGCCCCCTCCCACTTACAAAATTGCCGCGAGTGTAGGCTCCGCCCCCCGGGCGCCGCGCCAAACAGACAAGGAGCTGCAGAACGCTCCAGAATCGCGAGTTTTTTTTCCGGCGCCGTTTTAGGCGTGAAAAACGGGCGCCCAGCTCGGAGGGGCACCCATTTTTTATTGTGTGGAAACTTGGGCCCAAGGTGTTGAGATCGAGGAGCAGCCATGATCATACTGAATGGCGGTGCAGATTCGAAGGGCCGAATGGCTTACTACTGCTCCTATTTTCTATGTTTCTATGTGCTGACTCTGGCTGGGTTCAGTTCCACACTCACCGGTTCCCCTCCCTCACCTCCCCTGAAGTTGCTGACTCTGGGAGGGTTCAGTTCTACACTCACTGCTACCCCGACAAGTGCTGACTCTGGCTGATTTCAGTTCTGTGCTCTCTGGTTCTGCCCCCAACCTCTCCTAAAGGAGCTGACTCTGGTTGGCTTCAGTTCTACACTCACTGGTTCCCCTCCCCTGAAGGTGCTGACTCTGGCTGGGTTCAGTTCTACACTCACTGGTTCTCCTCCCCTGAAGGTGCTGACTCTGGCTGGGTTCAGTTCTACACTCACTGGTTCTCCTCCCCTGAAGGTGCTGACTCTGGCTGGGTTCAGTTCTACACTCACTGGTTCTCCTCCCCTGAAGGTGCTGACTCTGGCTGGGTTCAGTTCTACACTCACTGGTTCCCCTCCCCTGAAGGTACTGACTCTGGCTGGTTTCTCTTCTACACGAACATCACTCACAACCAGTGCCCACTGCAAGCCTGGAATAATAACCGGAATATCGGCGGTTGCAGCTCGGGGGCTTTCTCACAGGCCCAGGCTAATAGTGGCCATCTTGGTGCAGGAAGGCAGGTTCAGCGATCCGCCACCTTGATTCAGTGAGTAGCATGTGCGGCCATCTTGGTGCAGGGACGAAGTGAATGGTGTCAGTGTGGAACTGAACCCAGCCAGAGTCAGCACCTTCAGGGGAGGGAGAGGGAGGGGAACCAGTGAGTGCGGAGCTGAACCCAGCCAGAGTCAGCACCTTCAGGGGAGGGAGAGGGAGGGGAACCAGTGTGTGTGGAGCTGAACCCAGCCAGAGTCAGCACCTTCAGGGGAGGGAGAGGGAGGGGAACCAGTGTGTGTGGAGCTGAACCCAACCACAGTCAGCACCTTCAGGGGAGGGAGAGGGAGGGGAACCAGTGTGTGCGGAGCTGAACCCAGCCACAGTCAGCACCTTAAGGGGAGGGGACAGATGGGAGGGAGGGGAACCAGTGAGGATAGAACTGAACCCAGCCAGAGTCAGCATCTTCTGGGGGGGGGGGGGAAAGAGAGGGGAAACCAGTGAGTGGAACTGAAACCAGCTAGAATCAGCACTGAAGGGGAGGAGAGGGGGGGAACACAAGAACATAAGAAATAGGAGCAGGAGTAGGCCATATAGCCCTTGAGCCTGCTCCGCCATTTAATACGTTATTGGTTGATCTGATCATGGACTCAGGTCCACTTCCCTGCCCGCTCCCCATAACCCCTTATTCCCTTATCGGTTAAGAAACTGTCTATCTCTGTCTTAAATTTATTCAATGTCCCAGCTTCCACAGCTCTCTGAGGCAGCGAATTCCACAGATTTACAAGGCTCCTAGAGAAGAAATTCCTCCTCATCTCAGTTTTAAATGGGCGGCCCCTTATTCTAAGATTATGCCCCCTAGTTCTAGTCTCCCCCATCAGTGGAAACATCCTCTCTGTATCCACCTTGTCAAGCCCCCTCATAATCTTATACGTTTCGATAAGATCACCTCTCATTCTTCTGAATTCCAATGTGTAGAGGCCCAACCTACTCAACCTTTCCTCATAAGTCAACCCCCTCATCTCCGGAATCAATTGAGTGAATCTTCTCTGAACTGCCTCCAAAGCAAAGTGTATCCTTTTGTAAATATGGAAACCAAAACTGCACGCAGTATTCCAGATGTGGCCTCACCAATGCCCTGTATAACTGTAGCAAGACTTCCCTCCTTTTTTACTCCATCCCCTTTGCAATAAAGGCCAAGATTCTTCCTGATCACTTGCTGTACCTGCATACTAACCTTTTGTGTTTCATGCACCAAGACCCCCAGGTCCCGCTGTACTGCGGCACTTTGCAATCTTTCTCCATTTAAATAATAACTTGCTCTTTGATTTTTTTTCTGCCAAAGTGCATGACCTTACACTTTTCAACATTTTACTCCATCTGCCAAATTTTTGCCCACTCACTTAGCCTGTCTATGTCCTTTTGCAGATTTTTTGTGTTCTCCTCACACATTGCTTTTCCTCCCATCTTTGTATTGTCAACAAACTTGGCTACGTTACACTCAGTCCTTTCTTCCAAATCGTTAATATAGATTGTAAATAGTTGGGGTCCCAGCACTGATCCCTGCGGCACCCCACTGGTTACTGATTGCCAACCCGAGAATGAACCATTTATCCTGACTCTCTGTTTTCTGTTAGTTAGTCAATCCTCTATCCATGCTAATATATTACTCCCAACCCCATGAACTTTTATCTTGTGCAGTAACCTTTTATGTGGCACGTTGTCAAATGCCTTCTGGAAGTCCAAATACACCACATCCACTGGTTCCCCTTTATCCACCCTGTTTGTTACATCCTCAAAGAATTCCAGCAAATTTATCAAATATGACTTCCCCTTCATAAATCCATGCTGACTCTGCCTGACCGAATTTTGCTTTTCCAAATGTCCTGCTACTGCTTCTTTAATAATGGACTCCAACATTTTCCCAACCACAGATGTTAGGCTAACTGGTCTATAGTTTCCTGCTTTTTGTCTGCCTCCTTTTTTAAATAGAGGCGTTACATTTGCAGTTTTCCAATCTGCTGGGAGCTCCCCAGAATCCAGGCAATTTTGGTAAATTACAACCAATGCATCCACAATCCCTGTCGCTACTTCTGTTAAGACCCGAGGATGCAAGCCATCAGGTCCAGGGGATTTATCTGCCTTCAGTCCCATTATCTTACCGAGTACCACCTCCTTTGTGATTGTGATTGTGTTAAGTCCCTCCCTCCCCTATAGCCCATTGACTATCCACTGTTGGGATATTGTTTGTGTTCTCCACCGGAAAGACTGATACAAAATATTTGTTCAGAGTTTCTCCCATCTCCATGTTCCCCTTTACTAATTCCCCAGTCTCACCCTCAAAGGAGCCAACATTTACTTTACCCACTCTTTACCTTTTTATATACCTGTAGAAACTCTTGCTATTTGTTTTTATATTTCGTGCTAGTTTACTTTCATAGTCTATCTTCCCTTTCTTAATCATTTTTATAGTCGTTCTTTGTTGGCTTTTAAAAGCTTCCCAATCTTCTGTCCTCCCTGTAGTTTTGGCCACTTTGTGTGCCCTTATTTTTAATTGAATCCCGAGCTTTATTTCTTTAGTTACCCACAGATGGCTATCTTTTCTTTTACACTCTTTTCTTCTCACTGCAATATATTTTTCTTGAGTTATGAAATATCTCCTTAAATGTACACCACTGTTCATCAACCGCCTACACTTGAATCTATTTTCCCAGTCCACTTTAGCCAACTCTGCCCTCATACCTTTGTAGTCTCCTTTATTTAAGCTTATTTCACTGGTTTGAGATCCAACTTTCTCATCCTCCATCTGAATTTGAAATTGAACCATGCTATGATCACTCATTCCCAGGGGATCCTTTACTAGGAGATTGTTTATTAATCCTGTCTCATTACACAGGACCAGATCTAAGATAGCCTGCCCCCTGGTTGGTTCTGTTACATACTGCTCAAGGAACCCGTCCCTTACGCACTCTATGAACTCCTCCTCAAGGCTACCCTGACCAATTTGATTTGTCCAATCAATATGGAGGTTAAAATCACCCATGATTATTGCTGTTCCCTTTTTACAAGCCCCCACTATTTCCTGGTTTATACTCCGACCAACAGAGTTGCTACTGTTAGGGGGCCTATAGACTTCGCCCACCCGTGACTATTTCCCCTTATTATTCCTTTTTTCCACCCAAACTGTTTCAACATCCTGATCATTTGAGCCAATATCGTTTCTCATTATTGGTGATTCCATCAATAGAGCTACCCCACCTCCTTTTCCTTTCTGTCTGTCCTTCCAGATTGTCAAATACCCCTGAATATTTAATTCTCAGTCCTGGTCACCTTGCAACCACGTCTCTGTAATGGCTATCAGATCATACCCATTTGTATCTATTTGTGCCGTCAACTCATCTACGTGCGTTTAGACAAAGTGCCTTTAAATTTGTTTTTTTTACCTTTTTTTCCTGCTTGTTTCCTTTCTCCTTCAAACTCACTTTCTTTAATTTTGCTTTCTAATTCCAGCTTTATCCCCTCCCTACTGAATCTATTTTCAGGTTCCCATCCCCCTGCCAAGCTAGTTTAAACCCTCCCCAACAGCACGAACAAACCTCCCCCAGCGAGGATATTGGTCCCGGCTCTATTGAGGTGCAACCCGTCCGGCTTGTACAGGTCCCACCTCCCCCAGAAGTGGTCCCAATGCCTCAGGAAACTAAAGCCCTCCCGCCTGCACCATCTCTCCAGCCATGTATTCTTCTGCTCTATCCTCCTGTTTCTGTACTCACTAGCTCATGGCACCGGGAGTAATCCGGAGATTACTACCTTTTGAGGTCCTGCTTTTTAATCTCTCTCCTAGCTCTCTAAACTCTGCCTGCAGGACCTCATCCCTCTTTCTACCGATGTCATTGGTCCCGATATGGACCACGCCCTCTGGCTGTTCACCCTCTCCCCCCAGAATGCCCTGCAGCCGCTCAGTGACATCCTTGATCCTGGCACCAGGGAGGCAACATACCATCCTGGAGTCACGTCTGCGGCCGCAGAAACACCTGTCTGCTCCCCTGACTATTGTATCCCCTATCTCTATAGCTCTTCCATTCTTCTTCCCCCCGCCCCCACGAGCCACCATCGCCCTCACTGGTACTCAGAACACAGTACCGGTTAGAGAGGGAGATGGACTCGGGACTCTCCTGCACTACCTGCCTAGTCCTCCTCTTCTGTCTGGCAGTCACCCAATCCCTCTCTGCCTGCACATTATTAAGCTGTGGGGTGACCACCTCTGGAAACGTGCTATCCACGTAGCTCTCAGTCTCACGGATGCACCGCAGTGACTCCAGCCGCCGCTCAAGCTCCAAAACACGGAGCTGGAGTTGGTGCAGCTGGAAACAGCTCCTGCACACTTGGTCATCCCGGCCACGCGAAGCATCCAGGATTTCCCACATGTCACAGGATGTGCAATCCATGGGACTGAGCTGTCCTGCCATCCCTCTAGTTACACTCGCAACTATCAAATAGAACTAAACTCTAAACCTTAGCACAACACACCCAGCCGCTACTCAGCAATCAACTGATTTAACTAACCTTTATTTAAAGACTAAGTACTAACTTAACAGAGAAAAAAAACCTTCAGGGAAGGAGAGGGGAACCAGTGAGTGCAGAACTGAACCCAGCCACAGTCAGCACCTTCAGGGGAGGGGAACCAGTGAATGTAGAACTAAACCCAGCCAGAGTCAGTACCTTCAGGGGA
This sequence comes from Pristiophorus japonicus, assembly GCF_044704955.1. Classification (NCBI taxonomy): domain Eukaryota; kingdom Metazoa; phylum Chordata; class Chondrichthyes; family Pristiophoridae; genus Pristiophorus; species Pristiophorus japonicus. The sequence continues at coordinate 330,387,563 of NC_091979.1, forward strand.
GGGGAACCAGTGAGTGTAGAACTGAACCCAGCCAGAGTCAGTACTTACAGGGGAGGGGAACCAGTGAGTGTAGAACTGAACCCAGCCAGAGTCAGTACTTACAGGGGAGGGGAACCAGTGAGTGTAGAACTGAATCCAGCCAGAGTCAGTACCTTCAGGGGAGGGGAACCAGTGAGTGTAGAACTGAACCCAGCCAGAGTCAGTACTTACAGGGGAGGGGAACCAGTGAGTGTAGAACTGAACCCAGCCAGAGTCAGCACCTTCAGGGGAGGGGAACCAGTGAGTGTAGAACTGAACCCAGCCAGAGTCAGTACCTTCAGGGGAGGGGAACCAGTGAGTGTAGAACTGAACCCAGCCAGAGTCAGTACCTTCAGGGGAGGGGAACCAGTGAGTGTAGAAATGAACCCAGCCAGAATTGATGGTTATAACTGGGAGTGGAGGAGAAACAGTCTAGAAATGTGTGTTGATTTGGATTTGAGCCCAGCAGGAGGGACAGTGTGTGGGACAGGGATTTACAGCTTTGGAAGAACAAGAGAGGAAAGAATGTTCCATGGAAACTAGATGCGTCTATCCTGAATTTCTGTCTTGTACTGACAGTGATGAGTTTTGTTATCTCCTTTTACAGTGTATTAGAAGGGGAAATTTTCAGACAGGAAACACAAACCAAACATCACGTCAAGATCTGACGGAGTCAATCGTTTCATCAGGACCTGAATATCATCGGCCTTTGAAAGTGGAAGGAGAAATGTTTGTCTGTGGGAAAAGATTTCAAATATCTGTGTGACTGGAAAAGCACCGAGACACATACACCCGAGTGAGTGTTCCAGTGCACTGCCTGTGGAAAGAGCTTTAACCAGTTACACAGTCTGAAAAAACATCGCACCATTCACAGCGGGGAGAAACCGTACACGTGTTGTGTGTGGGCGAGGCTTCAACTGATCATCCAACCTGGAGAGTCACAAGGACACCCACACCACGGAGAAACCGTGGGAAGGTATTTAGATCATTGTCTGAGCTGGAAATTCATCAACGCAGTCACACTGGGGAGAGGCCATTCACCTGCTCAGAGTGTGGGAAGGGATTCACTCGATCATCCCACCTGCTGACACACCAGCGAGTTCACAAGTGACTGCAGGGATTGGAATCTGCTGTTATTGCTGCTGTTAATCACATCCCAACTGAACCATGTTCATTCTGACAGTTGGGGTTTGTTTCTGCTGATGTTAATAACCCTATAACTGGGCTGGACTTTAATATTCTGGATATATTGCTGATGGTGTTTTTATCGCTGCAGTGTCCATTTAAGAAACGCTGTGTGTTATCTTTCCCCTTAATTCAGTAACTCGAAACAGAAATTTGATTTGCAATAAAATTATGAACTTTCATTTTAATCCTAAATTGATCTTTGGTACAAAATCTGCAATAGTGTGTGAAAGTTTCCACTGAATAAAATCTCCAATTAGAAAGCTTGCTGACAATTCTTACTGACTTGCACATTACACACAGTGGCCCCTCCATTATCCACCAGAAAGAAGGGGAATGGGAATTGGTGGGGAATCAGTGTCCCCAAATGTTGCCCCTCCGTCTGGTGTAGCAATCCCCTCGGCACGGGAATGGAGACAAGTCCAGACCAAAACTGTACGCAGTACTCCAGGTGTGGTCTTACCAACGCCCCGTACAGGTGTAGCAGGACTTCCCGACTTTTATACTCCATCCCCCTTGCAATAAAGGCCAGCATTCCACTTGCCTTCCTGATTACTTGCTGTACCTGCATGCTAACTTTGAGCTACATGTACTAGAACCCCCAGATCCATCTGTACTACAGCATTTTGTAATCATCCCCAATTTAATAATAATTTGCTTTTTTATTTTTCCAACCAAAGGAGATAACTTGATATTTTACCACATTATAGTCCATCTGCCAGATTTTTGCCCACTCACTGAGCCTATCTATATCCCTTTGTAGATCCTCCTAACAACTTGCTTTCCCACCTATCTTTGTATCATCAGCAAATTTGGCTGCGTTACTCTCGGTCCCTTCATTAATGTAAATTGTAAATAGTTGAGGCCCCAGCACTGATCCCTGCAGCACCACACTGGTTACAGTTTGCCAACCTGAAAATGACCCATTTATCCCGACTATCTGTTTTCTGTTAGTTAGCCAATCCTCTATCCATGCTAATATATTACCCCAACCCCGCGAACTTTTATCTTGTGCAGTAACCTTTTGTGTGGCACCTTATCGAATGCTTTCAGGAAATCGAAATATACAACATCAACTGGATCTCCTTTATCCACTCCGCTCGTTACATCCTCAAACAACTCCAGCAAATTTGTCAAACATGATTTCCCTTTCATAAAACCATCATCGTCATCATCATCATAGGCAGTCCCTCGGAATCGAGGAAGACTTGCTTCCACTCCTGAAGTGAGTTCTTTGGTGGCTGAACAGTCCGATACGAGAGCCACAGACTCCATCACAGGTGGGACAGACAGTCGTTGAGGAAAGGGGTGGGTGGCACTGGTTTCCCGCACGCTCTTTCCGCTGCCTGCGCTTGATTTTTGCACACTCTCGGCGTTGAGACTTGAAGTGCTCAGTGCCCTCCCGGATGCACTTTCTCCACTTAGGGTGGTCTTTGGCCAGGGACTCTCAGGTGTCAGTGGGGATGTCGCACTTGTTCAGGGAGGCTTTCAGGGTGTCCTTGTAACGTTTCCGCTGCCCACCTTTGGCTCGCTTGCCATGAAGGAGTTCCGAGTAGAGCACTTGCTTTGGGAGTCTCGTGTCTGGCATGCGAACTATGTGGCCTGCCCAGCGAAGCTGATCGAGTGTGGTCAGTGCTTCAATGCTGGCGATGTTGGCCTGGGCGAGGATGTTGATTTTGGTGCTCCTGTCCTCCCAGGGGATTTGTAAGATCTTGCGGAGACATTGTTGGTGATATATCTCCAACGACTCGAGGTGTCTACTGTACGTGGTCTATGCCTCAGCCATACAGGAGGGCGGGTATTACTACAGCCCTGTAGACCATGAGCTTGGTGGTAGATTTGAGGGCCTGGTCTTCGAACACTCTTTTCCTCAGGCGGCTGAAGGCTGCACTGGTGCACTGGAGATGGTGTTCAATCTCCTCATCAATGTCTGCTTTTGTTGATGAGGCTCCCGAGGTATGGGAAATGGTCCACGTTGTTGAGGGCCGCGCCGTGGATCTTGATGACTGGAGGGCAGTGCTGTGCGACGAGGACAGGCTGGTGGAGGACCTTTGTCTTACGGATGTTTAGCGTAAGGCCCATGCTTTCGTATGCCTCAGTGAATACGTGGACTATATCCTGGAGTTCAGCCTCAGAATGTGCGCAGATGCAGGCGTCGTCCGCGTACTGTAGCTCAACGACAGAGGTTGGGGTGATCTTGGACCTGGCCTGGAGACGGCGAAGGTTAATCAGCTTCCCACTGGGTCTGTAGTTTAGTTTCACTCCAGCGGGGAGTTTGTTGACTGTGAGGTGGAGCATGGCAGTGAGATAGATTGAGAAGAGGGTTGGAGCGATGACGCAGCCCTGTTTGACCCCAGTCCGGACGTGGATTGGGTCTGTAATGGATCTGTTGGTAAGGATCACGGCCTGCATGTCGTCGTGGAGCAGGCGAAGGATGTTGACAAACTTTTGGGGGCAGCCGAAACGGAGGAGGACGCTCCATAGACCCTCGCGGTTGACAGTGTCAAAGGCCTTTGTAAGGTCGAGAAAGGCCATGTATAAGAGCTGGTGCTGTTCCCTGCATTTTTTCTGCAACTGTCACGCTGCAAAGATCATGTCCGTTGTGTCCCGTAGGGGATGAAATCCGCACTGTGACTCCGGGAGGAGCTCCTCGGCCACAGGGAGAAGACGGTTGAGGAGGATTCTAGCGACAACTTTCCCAGTGGCTGATAGCAGGGAGATTCCCATGTAATTGCCGCAGTCGGACTGGTCACCTGTTTTAAAGATGGTCACGATCACTGCATCTCTGAGATAAAACCAAGCTGACTCTGCCTGACTGCAATATGATTTTCTAAATGTCCTGCTACTACTTCCTTGATGATGGTCTCCAGTATTTTCCCAATGACAGATGGTAGGCTAACTGGTCGATAGTTTCCCGTTCTCTGTCTCCCTCCTTTCTTCAATAGGAGTGTCACATTTGCGGTCTTCCAGTCCGTTGGGACCTCTCCAGAATTAAGGACATTTTGGCAGATTACAACCAATGCATCCACTATCTTTGCAGCCACTTCTTTTAAGACCCTGGGATGCATGTCATCAGGTCCAGGGGACTTGTCCACCTTTAGTCCCATTAGTTTGATCAGTACTTTATCTCGAGTGATAGTCACTGTTTTAAGTCCCCCCTTCCCCCCACAATAGCTCTTTGATTATCAACTATTGGGATGTGTTTAGTGTCCTCTGCCGTAAAGACCAATACAAAATATTTGTTCAAAATCTCTGCCATTTCCATGTTTCCCATTATTAATTCTCCAGTCTCATCCTCTGAGGGACCAATGTTTACTTTAGCTACTCCTTTCCTTTTTATATCCCTGTAGAAACTCCTACTGTCTGTTTTTATATTTCTTGCTAGTTTGCTCTCATCTACTATCTTCTGTCTTTATCATTTTTTTAGTTGTCCTTTGCTGGTTTCTGAAAATTTCCCAATCCTCTGGCTTTCCACTGTCCTTCACAACATTATATGCCTTTTTTTCAATTTGATTCCATCCTTTACTTCCTGAGTGAGCCAGGGATGGTTCATCCTTCTCTTAGCATCTTTATGTCTCACTTGAATAAATCTTTGCTGTGAGTTATGAAATATCTCCTTAAATGTTTGCCACTGCGTTTCTAGTCTTACCCTTTAACATATTTTCCCAGTGCACTTGGTGTCAGAGACAAGGGTTGGTTTATATCACATGGGAGGAGATTGGTGTCAGTGACTGTGGGATTGGTTCAACCTTCTTTGACCTGACAAAGGCCTTTGACACTGTCAACCGTGAGGGATTATGGAGTGTACTCTTCAAAAATTTGTCAGCATCCTCCACTTGCTTCGTGATAACATGCAAGCTGTGATCCTGACCATTGGATCACCACAGACCCAGTTCATGTACGGACCGGGGAGAAGCAAGGCTGTGTCATTGCACCGATGCTCTTCTCGATCTTCCTTGCTGCAATGCTACATCTCACCATCAGTAAGCTTCCCGCTGGAGTGGAGATAATCTACAGAACAAACGGGAAACTGTTCAACCTCCATCGCCTTCAGACCAGATCCAAGGTGGTGCCATCCTCTGTCAGCGAGTTACAATATGTAGATGATGCTTGTGTCTGTGCTCACTCGGAGGTCGCACTCCAAACCAGCGTCAACACGTTCACCGTAGCGTCTGAGAGCATAGGTCTTACACTAAACATCTGTAAAACAAAGGTGCTCTGTCAACCTGCCCCCGCCCCACAGCACTGCACCCCACCCGATTATCAAAATCCTTGATGAGGCCTTGGACAACGTGGACCATTTTTCATACCTCGGGAGCCTACTGTAAACAAGGGCAGATATCGATGACGTGGTCCAACACTGCCTTCAGTGTGTCAGCACAGCCTTTGGTCGCCTAAGGAATAGAGTGTTTGAAGACCAGAACCAAAAACTAGCACAAAGCTCATGGTCGACAGAGCAGTAGTGATATCTGCCCTCAGACACGCTTCTCAGACATGGACTATGTACAGCAGGCACATCAAAGCACTGGAGAAGTTCCATCAACACTGCCTCCGGAAGATCCTGCAAATCCATTGGTAGGATAGGTGCACCAACATCTGTTCTCACGCAGGCCAACATCCTCAGCATTGAAGCACTGACCACGCTCGATCAGCTACCATGGACGGGCCACATTGTCCATATGCCCGATACAAGATTCTCAAAGCAAGAGCTCTGCTCGACAGCCTCAACACGGTAAACGAACCCCCGGGGGGCAGAGGAAACGCTTCAAGAACACCCTCAAGGCCTCCTTGAAGAAGTTCAACATCCCCACCGACTCCTGGGAATCCCTGGCGCAAGATCACTCAAAGTGGAAGAGAATAATCCGTGAGGGCGTCGAACACTTCGAGTCTCTTCACCTGGAGCAAGTGGAGACCAAACGCAGACAGCGGGAGGAGCGCACGACAACCCAAGCACTTCAACAAACCGGCACTTCAACCAACGTACTTTCAACCAACGTCTGTCCAACCTGCGACAGAGACTGTAGCTCCCGCACTGGACTTAACAGTCATCTGAGATCTCATTTTTAATGTGGAAACAAGTCATCCTCGACTCCGAGGGACTGCCGATGATAATAATTGTTGGTTTATATCAGACAGGAGGAGATTGGTGTCAGTGACTGTGGGGTGGGTTTATATCAGACAGGAGGAGATTGGTGTCAGTGACTGTGGGGTTGGTTTATATCAGACAGGAGGAGATTGGTGTCAGTGACTGTGGGGTGGGTTTATATCAGACAGGAGGGGATTGGTGTCAGTGACTGTGGGGTGGGTTTATATCAGACAGGAGGAGATTGGTGTCAGTGACTGTGGGGTGGGTTTATATCAGACAGGAGGAGATTGGTGTCAGTGACTGTGGGGTGGGTTTATATCAGACAGGAGGAGATTGGTGTCAGTGACTGTGGGGTGGGTTTATATCAGACAGGAGGGGATTGGTGTCAGTGACTGTGGGGTGGGTTTATATCAGACAAGAGGAGATTGGCGTCAGTGACTGTGGGGTGGGTTTATATCAGACAGGAGGAGATTAGTGTCAGTGACTGTGGGGTGGGTTTATATCAGACAGGAGGGGATTGGTGTCAGTGACTGTGGGGTGGATTTATATCAGACAGGAGGGGATTGGTGTCAGTGACTGTGGGGTGGGTTTATATCAGACAGGAGGGGATTGGTGTCAGTGACTGTGGGGTGCGTTTATATCAGACAGGAGGAGATTGGTGTCGGTGACTGTGGGGTGGGTTTATATCAGACAGGAGGAAATTGGTGTCAGTGACTGTGGGGTGGGTTTATATCAGACAGGAGATTGGTGTCGGTGACTGTGGGGTGGGTTTATATCAGACAGGAGGGGATTGGTGTCAGTGACTGTGGGGTGGGTTTATATCAGACAGGAGGGGATTGGTGTCAGTGACTGTGGGGTGCGTTTATATCAGACAGGAGGAGATTGGTGTCGGTGACTGTGGGGTGGGTTTATATCAGACAGGAGGGGATTGGTGTCAGTGACTGTGGGTTGGTTTATGTCAGACAGGAGGAGATTGGTGTCAGTGACTGTGGGGTGGGTTTATATCAGACAGGAGAATGGTGTCAGTGACTGTGGGGTGGGTTTATATCAGACAGGAGAATGGTGTCAGTGACTGTGGGGTGGGTTTATATCAAACAGGAGGAGATTGGTGTCAGTGACTGTGGGGTGGGTTTATATCAGACAGGAGGGGATTGGTGTCAGTGACTGTGGGGTGGGTTTATATCAGACAGGAGGAGATTGGTGTCAGTGACTGTGGGGTGGGTTTAAAACAGACAGGAGAAGATTGGTGTCAGTGACTGTGGGGTGGGTTTATATCAGACAAGAGGAGATTGGTGTCAGTGACTGTGGGGTGTGTTTATATCAGACAGGAGGGGATTGGTGTCAGTGACTGTGGGGTGGGTTTATATCAGACAGGAGGGGATTGGTGTCAGTGACTGTGGGGTGGGTTGATATCAGACAGGAGGAGATTGGTGTCAGTGACTGTGGGGTGGGTTTATATCAGACAGGAGGAGATTGGTGTCAGTGACTGTGGGGTTGGTTTATATCAGACAGGAGGAGATTGGTGTCAGTGACTGTGGGGTGGGTTTATATCAGACAGGAGGGGATTGGTGTCAGTGACTGTGGGGTGGGTTTATATCAGACAGGAGGAGATTGGTGTCAGTGACTGTGGGGTGGGTTTATATCAGACAGGAGGAGATTGGTGTCAGTGACTGTGGGGTGGGTTTATATCAGACAGGAGGAGATTGGTGTCAGTGACTGTGGGGTGGGTTTATATCAGACAGGAGGGGATTGGTGTCAGTGACTGTGGGGTGGGTTTATATCAGACAAGAGGAGATTGGCGTCAGTGACTGTGGGGTGGGTTTATATCAGACAGGAGGAGATTAGTGTCAGTGACTGTGGGGTGGGTTTATATCAGACAGGAGGGGATTGGTGTCAGTGACTGTGGGGTGGGTTTATATCAGACAGGAGGGGATTGGTGTCAGTGACTGTGGGGTGGGTTTATATCAGACAGGAGGGGATTGGTGTCAGTGACTGTGGGGTGCGTTTATATCAGACAGGAGGAGATTGGTGTCGGTGACTGTGGGGTGGGTTTATACCAGACAGGAGGAAATTGGTGTCAGTGACTGTGGGGTGGGTTTATATCAGACAGGAGATTGGTGTCGGTGACTGTGGGGTGGGTTTATATCAGACAGGAGGGGATTGGTGTCAGTGACTGTGGGGTGGGTTTATATCAGACAGGAGGGGATTGGTGTCAGTGACTGTGGGGTGCGTTTATATCAGACAGGAGGAGATTGGTGTCGGTGACTGTGGGGTGGGTTTATATCAGACAGGAGGAAATTGGTGTCAGTGACTGTGGGGTGGGTTTATATCAGACAGGAGAATGGTGTCAGTGACTGTGGGGTGGGTTTATGTCAGACAGGAGGGGATTGATGTCAGTGACTGTGGGGTGGGTTTATATCAGACAGGAGGGGATTGGTGTCAGTGACTGTGGGTTGGTTTATGTCAGACAGGAGGAGATTGGTGTCAGTGACTGTGGGGTGGGTTTATATCAGACAGGAGAATGGTGTCAGTGACTGTGGGGTGGGTTTATATCAGACAGGAGAATGGTGTCAGTGACTGTGGGGTGGGTTTATATCAAACAGGAGGAGATTGGTGTCAGTGACTGTGGGGTGGGTTTATATCAAACAGGAGGAGATTGGTGTCAGTGACTGTGGGGTGGGTTTATATCAGACAGGAGGGGATTGGTGTCAGTGACTGTGGGGTGGGTTTATATCAGACAGGAGGAGATTGGTGTCAGTGACTGTGGGGTGGGTTTAAAACAGACAGGAGAAGATTGGTGTCAGTGACTGTGGGGTGGGTTTATATCAGACAGGAGGAGATTGGTGTCAGTGACTGTGGGGTGGGTTTATATCAGACAGGAGGAGATTGGTGTCAGTGACTGTGGGGTGGGTTGATATCAGACAGGAGGGGATTGGTGTCAGTGACTGTGGGGTGGGTTGATATCAGACAGAAGGGGATTGGTGTCAGTGACTGTGGGGTGGGTTTATATCAGACAAGAGGAGATTGGTGTCAGTGACTGTGGGGTGTGTTTATATCAGACAGGAGGGGATTGGTGTCAGTGACTGTGGGGTGGGTTTATATCAGACAGGAGGGGATTGGTGTCAGTGACTGTGGGGTGGGTTGATATCAGACAGGAGGAGATTGGTGTCTGACTGTGGGTTGGTTTATATCAGACAGGAGGAGATTGGTGTCGGTGACTGTGGGGTGTGTTTATATCAGACAGGAGGGGATTGGTGTCAGTGACTGTGGGTTGGTTTATATCAGACAGGAGGAGATTGGTGTCAGTGACTGTGGGGTGGGTTTATATCAGACAGGAGGAGAATGGTGTCAGTGACTGTGGGGTGGGTTGATATCAGACAGGAGGAGATTGGTGTCAGTGACTGTGGGGTGGGTGTATATCAGACAGGAGGAGATTGGTGTCAGTGACTGTGCAGGAGGTGTCTCCAGATTGAACTACTCGAGCTCCACGTTTCGGAGCTTGAACGGCGGCTGGAGTCAATACGGTGTATCCGCGAGGCGGAGAGCTACGTGGATAGCACCTTTCAGGAGGTGGTCACCCCGCAGCTTAAAAGCGTGCAGGCAGCGGGGAAGTGGGTGACCACCAGACAGAGTAAGAACGCTAGGCAGGTAGTGCAGGAGTCCCCCCGTGAGTCCATCTCGCTTTCAAACCAATATTCACCTCTGAGCATCGGTGGTGCCTCTGGGGAGTGCAGCCAGAGCCAATTCCAAGGCACCACGAGCGGCTCAGCTGCACAGGGGGAGGGACGTAGAATAAAAGAGCTCTAGTGATCGGGGATTCTATCGTTAGGGGAACTGAGAGGCGTTTCTGCGATCGCAGACGTGACTCCAGAATGCTATGGTGCCTCCCTGGTGACAGGGTCAAGGATGTCACAGAGCGGACACAGGGCATTCTGTAGCTCGAGGTCGTGGTCCATATCGGGACCAATGATACAGGTAGAAAGAGGGATGAGGTCCAACAGGCAGAATTTCGGGAGCTAGGAAGAAAATTAAAGGGTAGGACCTCAAAGGTAGCAATCTCCAGATTACTCCCGGTGCCACGTGCTAATGAGTACAAGAATAGAAGGACAGAGAGGATGAACGCGTGGCTGGAGAGTTGGTGTAGGAGGGAAGACTTTAACTTCTTGAGGCATTGGGACCATTTCTGGGGGAGATGGGACCTGTACAAACCGGACGGGTTGCACCTCAACAGCGCCGGGACCAATATCCTCGCGGGGAGCTTTGCTCGTGCTGTTGGGGAGAGTCTAAACTGGCTTGGCAGGGGATGGGAACCCGAGAACACATTCAATAGGGAAGGAAGTAAAACAGAAATTGGATAACAAGAATTTAGAAAGCGAATCTGTAAAACAGAGGAAACAAGGGTTAGTAAGTCGTAATCAAGGAGGTCTTCCTGTGCTAAATGGTATTTACTTTAATGCAAGTATAGTGAATAAGGGGAATGAGCTAAGAGCACAGGTAGATACTTGGGAGTATGACATTATAACCATTACAGAGACATGGCTGAAAGAGGGGCAGGTTTGGCAGATCAATATTCCTGGTTACAGGATTTTTAGACAAGACAGAGAGGGGGGTAAAAAGGGTGTTGTGGTATTGATTAAAGAAACTATTACAGCTGTGAGGAGGGATGATATTTTAGAGGGATCATCAAATGAGGCCATATGGGTCGAATTGAAAAATAAAAAAGGGGCGATCACACTGCTGGGTGTGTATTATAGACCCCCAAACAGTGAGAGGGAGATAGAGGAGCAAATATGTCGGCAAATTGCTGTGAAGTCCAAAAACCATAGGGCAGTAATAGGGGATTTTAACTATCCTAATACTGATTGGGACAAATATAGAAGGGGAAAGAGGGTGCGGAATTTTTAAAATGCATTCAAGAGAATTGTTTTAGTCAGTATGTAACACACCCAACACGAGAGGGGGTGGTTTTGGATTTAGTTTTGGGGAATGTAGCTGGGCAGGTTGAAGGGGTATTAGTGGGAGAGCACTTGGGTGCCAGTGACTATAATTCAGTCAGATTCAAGTTGGTTATGAATAAGGACAAGGATAGATAGGCCTGGAATAAAAGTCCCAAATTGGGGAAAAGCTAACTTTGCTAAGTTGAGGAGTGATTCGCCCACAGTGGACTGGAAACAGCTACTTGTGGGTAAATCAGTGTCGGAACAGTGGGAGGTATTCAAGGAGGAGATGTGTAAGGCTCAGGCCAAACATGTGTCCTTAAAGATAAAGGGTGGGAATAACAATTCTAGAGCTCCCTGGATGTCTAGGGATTTACAGGGGAGGATAAAGAAAAAATAGGAAGCTTATGTCATTATACCTACAGCTAAATACTGTAGAATCTTTGGAGGAATATAGAAAGTTAAGAGGTAAAATTAAAAAGGACATTAGGAATGCTAAGAGAGCATGTAAAATTCTTAGCTCGTAAAATTAAGGAAAACCCAAATATGTTCTATAAATATATTAAGAGCAAGCGGATAACTAAAGAAAGGGTCGGGCCTGTTCGAGACCATGAGGGTAATCTTTGTGTGGAGGTGGAAGATGTTGGTATGATGCTTAATGAATACTTTGCATCTGTTTTCACAAAGGAAAGGGGCAATGCAGATACTCCTATCGAGGAGGAGTGTGAAATTCTGGATGAAATAAACAGTGAGAGAGGAGGTATTAAGGGGTTTAGCAGCTTTGAAAGTAGATAAGTCCCCAGGCCCAGATGAAATGCATCCCAGGTTGTTGAGCGAAGTAAAAGAGGAAATAGCAGATCCCTTGACCATCATTTTCCAGTCCTCTTTGGATCTGGGCATGGTGCCGGAGGACTGGAGGACTGCTAATGTGGTACCTTTGTTTAAGAAGGGAGAAAGGGATCGGCTGAGTAATTACAGGCCTGTCAGACTAACCTCAGTGGTGGAAAATTATTGGAAAAAGTCCTGTAAGACAGGATAAATCTACATTTGGAAAGGCAAGGATTGATTAGGGACAGTCAGCACGGATTTGTTAAGAGAAGATCGTGTTTGACTAACCTGATTGAATTTTTGGAGGAGTTAACAGCGGGTCGATGAGAGTACTGCATACAATGTAATGTATATGGACTTTAGAAAAGCTTTTGATAAGGTCCCACATGGTAGACTGGTCACGAAGGTGAAAGCCCATGGGATACAGAGCAAAGTGGCAAGTTGGATCCAAAATTGGCTTCGAGGTAGGAAGCAAAGGGTAATGGTTGATGGATGTTTTTGTGACTGGAAGAATGTTTCCAGTGGGGTTCCGCAGGGCTCAGGACTGGGTCCCTTGCTTTTTGTGGTATACATCAACGATCTAGATTTGAATATAGGGAGTATGATTATGATGTTTGCAGATGACATTAAAATTGGCTGTGTGGTTGATAATGAAGAGGAAAGTCATGGACTGTCGGAGGATATCAATCTACTGGTCAGGTGGGCAGAGCAGTGGCAAATGGAATATAATTCGGAGAAGTGTGAGGTAATGCACTTTGGGAGGGCTAATAAGGAAAAGGTATACACATTAAGCGGTAGATGATCAAAGGGACTTTGGAGTGCTAGTCCACAGATCCCTGAAAGTAGCAGGCAGGGTGGATAAGGTGGTTAAGAAGCCATACGAAATGGTTGTCTTTATTGGCTGAAGCATAGAATACAAGAGCAGGGAGGTAATACTTAAATTGCATAATACTCAGGTTAGGCCACAGCTGGAGTTCTGGTTGCTATATTATAGGAAGGATGTCATTGTACTAGAGAGAGGGTACAGAGGAGATTTACTGGGATGGTGCCTGGAATGGAGAACCTTAGCTATGAGGACAGATTGGATAGGCTGGGTTTGTTCTCATTGGAACAGAGGAGGCTGAGAGGAGATCTCATTGAGGTGACAACATTTTGGGCCCAAGTTTCCACATGATTTGCGCCTGATTTTTAGGAGCAACTGGTGGAGAACGGAGTATCTTAGAAATCGCAATTCTCCACATTTTTTTTTCTGCAGTTCTAGTCAGGTAGAACAGTTCCACTTTGGAACAGAATTTTTTCTTCAAAAGGGGGCGTGTCCGGCCACTGACGCCTGATTTGAAAGTTTCCACAGTGAAAACGTACTCCAAACTAACCTAGAATGGAGCAAGTGAAGATTTTTGTAGAACTGAAAAAACCTGTTCTACACATTAAAAAATCAGGCGCAGGTTACAAATTAGGCGTCCAGAACGAGGTGGGGGGAGGGGGGGGGGGGAGGGAACTCATTAAATTCTACAATAAATCCTTATTTATACTTCTACAAATAAATCCAACCTGAATAAAAATTTATAAGCAAAGAAAAGATTAAATAAACCATCTTCCTACCTGTGTGAAAGTGCTTCAGCCAGGGAGAATGCTGCAGCAAGCCTCACAAAACGAGGCAGCCGTTCCAGACGGCGGGGAGGGACCGAACGCAGGGGGTGGGGGCCGTTCCAGGCGGCGGGAGGGAGGGAGGGAAGGAGACAGAAGGCTGCAGGAAGCCTCAGAAATTGAGGAGCCATTTCCCGACGGCAAAAGGGAAACAGCTGCCTCAACTTTCTGAGGCTTCCTGCACCTTCTCGGGGCTGATGTGCTGATGGCAATGTGGTTTTATTAAAAAATGTTCAAAAATTAAACAGCTACAAAGAACGACAAAAATGGCCGAGTGCCAATGTTTCCTTCACACTGAGCATGCACGAACGCTCCAACGCGCACGCGCAGCGTTGCCGGCAGGAAAAAAACTAATTTAAATAGTACCCGCCCCCTCCCACTTACAAAATTGCCGCGAGTGTAGGCTCCGCCCCAAACAGACAAGGAGCTGCAGGGCGCTCCAGAATCGAGAGGTTTTTTTCCGGCGCTGTTTTAGGCGCGAAAAACGGGCGCCCAGCTCGGAGGGTCACCCGTTTTTTATTGTGTGGAAACTTGGGCCCTTTGAAGGGCCTGGATATAGTAGATAGCAAGGGCCTATTTCCCTTGGTGGAGGGGTCAATTACGAGGTTGGTGGAAGGCTCAGAGGGGATTTAAGGGGAGGCTTCACGCGGAGGGTTGTGGAGGTCTGGAACTCACTGCCTGGAAGGGTGGTGGATGCAGAAACCCTCACCACATTTAAAAGGTGCTTGGATGGGCACTTGAGGTTACGGACCTAGAGCTGGTAATTGGGATCAGACTGGATAACCTCGTGTTGGCTGGTGCAGATACGATGGTAAGTACTGCAGGGAATCGAATACGGCCAGGGACCTGGACTAGTTTTGATCGCGGATGGGTCAGAGAGGAATTTTCTCAGATTTTCTTTTCCCCAATTTGCCTGGCTTTTTAAATCTGGTTTTTGCCTCTCCCAGGGGATCACATGGCTCCGGTTGGGGGTTGGGTGGGGGAGTGTAGAATGTTTCGGTGCAAGGGGTGTCGCAGTTGTGTGAGGCGGACTGGTTGGCCTGGGTGCTCTTTACCTTTCCGCCATTGTTCATTGGTTTATATGTAACCTTCAGGGCTGCTGACTGAGGGCCGTGTGGCTCTTTGTCGGCCGGCGTGGATACGATGGGCCGAAATGGTCTCCTTCTGCGCTGTGGATTTCTATGTTTCTACCAAAATTACTTTAAATCTATGCCCCTGGTTATTGACCTGTCTGCTAAGGGGAATAGGTCCCTCCTATCCACTCTATCTAGGCCCCTCAGAATTTTATAAACCTCAATGAGGTCTCCCCTCAGCCCCCTCTGTTCCAAAGAAAACCGCAGCCTGGCCAATCTTTCCTCATAGCTAAAATTCTCCAGTCCATCCTCGTAAATCTCTTCTGTACCCTCTCTTTCCTGTAATGTGGTGACCAGAATTGCACGCAGTATTCTAGCTGTGGCCTAACTAGTGTTTTATACAGTTCAAGCATAACCTCCCTGCTCTTGTATTCTATGCCTTGGCTAATAAAGTCTAGTATCCCGTATGTGTTCTTAACCACTTTATCCACCTGTCCTGCTACCTTCAGGGATCTGTGGACGTACACTCCAAGGTCCCTCTGTTCCTCTACACTTCTCAGTGTCCTACCATCGATTGTGTATTCCCTTTCCTTGTTGGCCCTCACCAGATGCATTATCTCACACTTCTGTGGATTGAATTCCATTTGCCCCTGTTCTGTCACCTGACAGGTCCATTGATACCTTCCTGCAGTCGACAGCTTTCTCCTTCATTATCAACCACACGGCCAATTTTCATATCATCTGCAAACTTCGTAGTCATACACCCTACATTCAAGTCTAAATCACTGATGTATACCAGAAAAAGCAAGGGACCCAGTACTGAGCCCCGTGGAACCCCACTGGAAACAGCCTTTCAGTCACAAACACCCATTGACCATTAACCTTTGCTTCCTACCTCAGTCAATTTTGGATCCAAGTTGCCACTTTGCCCTGGATCCCATGGGCTATTACTTTCATGACCAGTCTGCCATGTGGGATCTTATCAAAAGCCTTGCTAAAATCCATATACACGATATCAAACACAACACCATCATCGACCCTCCGTGCGACCTCCTCAAAAACATCAATCAGGTTAGTCAGACACGACCTTCCATTAACCAATCCGTGCTGACTGTCCCTGATTAATCCCGGTCTTTCTGAATGAAGATTTATCCTGTCCCTCAGAATTTTTTTCCAATAATTGAAAGTCCAAATTGGGGAAACTGAATCTTATTTTGTCATCCCATTGAGATTGGGACCAGAGGGCAATAAATAATAATAAATAAATTATTTCAAAAATGGGTGATCAGACCTGCAGTATGTACAATATACAAGCTGACCAAAATCAGGCCGTTTGGATTGGATTTGGAGACTAAAACTGTAACAAACCCTCAGTGAAGACTCGCCCCGCCCCCCATTTAGTAAACTCCGGAAGATATTTTATCCGGTGATTTGTATTAATTTCCATTAATTGAATGTTGTAACTGACGGGTTCAATTAAAGTTTATTTTCTAAATGCAACTCTGGACCCTCAGACTGAGCATTAATCCGGCCCGGGTGATTGACGACAGCTCTGGACCAATAGGAAGAGTGTGGGCGGGGCTGGAGGACCGAACGTGTGGTTGGTCCTCCAACCAGAGCGAGGGGGGGGGGGGAGACTTGTGGCATCAAGTGGGCAGGGCTGAGCCCAGATCTCCCTCATTGGCTGACACTCTGCCCCATTGTTGAAGCTGATTTCCCTCAAACTCCAGGAGGAAACTGGAGCTTTGTGTTGTGGCTTTAAACAGATGAACCCTGTGGGGGGGAGCAAACATTGCAAGATTTGGTAGTGAAATGGATCCATTCAGGACACACAGCAGGGATTATATCAGGAAGTAACACAGTGCAGTGAGAAAGGAAATGCAGGGGATGTTGTGTAGATGGATTGTCAAAAGGTGTTTGACAAGGTGCCAGACAGGAGGCTTGTTGATCAAATTAAGTTTCACGGTGTTAAAGGGAGTGGGGCAGTGTGGAGAGGAAGTTGGGTAAAGGGCAGAAAACAGAGAGTAGCGGTTAATGGAGGTTCTTCAGATGTAAACAGTGGTGTCCCCAGGGTCAGTGTTGGGACCATTGCTCTGCTCAATGTAGAGAAATGATCTGGGCTTGGGTATATGGGGCACACGATCAAAATCTCCTGGGAACGCCAAAAATGGGGAGTGTGGGGAACTGTGAAGAGGACTGTAAGTGAGTTCAGTCTGAATGCACAGGTTTGTAAATGAGACAGGTAGATGTCAGATGAAATTTAGTGCAGAGAAATCTGATGTGATACATTTTGGGAGGAAGAAAAAGGGAGGAAATGTATATTAAACGGTAACATTTTACAAGGAGTGGAGGGGTCGAGAGATTTTGGGATGTAAGATTCTAGCTAATGCCTTGTCTTATTAATTAGCAGGTTCGAGAGTCCAGTGTCAACAATTTTAATACCTTAATAAGAAATATAAGATGAGCAGTTTCTCAGTCGACTGCCGTACCTTATACTGATCCACCAATCAGAGTAAACATGCAAGTCCCACGTGTTCACAGTAACTGACACCAGGTCAGCCCGCTGGATGGAACCTCGGACACCCTGAGCTTGATCTCCGGTGTCTCCAGTCCCCACTGCCCCCTTACATCAGTCTCCCCTCACTTTTATACCCTGCACTGATCCACCTCTGGCACCGGACTCTGCTTTGTCGTCTCTGCTGGGTTTGGGCAGGAAATGAGGAAAAGACAGCTGGAACTTCTCTAATCTGTGATTTACACGGACACTTTCCCTGGTTCCCAGCAGTTACTTTTCTTCAGTAATTTTCTCATTATTCCAAAACTACCTGCCTGCTGTTAATTCTTATAGTTTCACAATTATAGGTATAAACATCTCACATTATAATCTAATCTATTCTATTACTCACACTGGTTTTAGCTTGGAAGAAGCACTGAGAGTAGCAAGGGCACAGAATGTACTCTGGGTGGGGAACTTCAATGTCCATCACCAAGAGTGACTCGGTAGTACCACTACTGACAGAGCTGACATATCTGCCAGACTGGGCCTGCAGCAGATGGTGAGAGAACCAACACGAGGAAAAAACCTACTTGACCTGGTCCTCACCAATCTACCTGTCGCAGATACGAACAATGACGGACAGGTAAAGACCATCGGGTACATCCAGCCTGTCCCACATGGAGATACATCTGTCTATGACAGCATTGGTAGCAGTGACCACCGCACACAGTCATTGTGGAGACAAAGTCACACCGAACACACTCCCAAATGTGTTGTGTGGCACTACCACCGAGCTAAACGGGATAGAGTCAGAACAGATCTAGCAGCTCAAAACTGGGCATCCAAAGGTGCTGTGGGCCATCAGCAGCAGAATTGTATCCCACCACAATCTGTAACCTCATGGCCCGGCATATCCCTCACTCTAACATTACCATCAAGCCTGGTTCAATTAGGAGTGCAGAAGAGCATGCCAGGAGCAGCACCAGGTGTACCGAGAAATGAGGTACCAGCCTGGGGAAGCTGCAACACAGGACTACATACATACTGAGCAGTGGAAGCAGCATGGTATAAACAGGGCTAAGCAATCCCACAATCAATGAATCAGATCAAAGCTCTGCAGTCCTGCCACATCCAGTCGTGACTGAACATAAGAACATGCATAAGAACTAGGAGCAGGAGTAGGTCATTCAGCCCCTCGAGCCTGCTCCGCCATTCAATAAGATCACGGCTGGTTTTCTACCTCAACTCCACTTCCTGCACTGTCCCCATATCCCTTAATATCTAGGCTGGGTTCAGTTCTACACTCACTGGTTCCCCTCCCTCTCCTCCCATGAAGGTGCTGACTCTGGCTGGGTTCAGTTCTACACTCACTGGTTCCCCTCCCCTGAGGGTGCTGACTCTGGCTGGGTTCAGTTCTACACTCACTGGTTCCCCTCCCCTGAGGGTGCTGACTCTGGCTGGGTTCAGTTCTACACTCACTGGTTCCCCTCCCTCTCCTCCCCTGAGGGTACTGACTCTGGCTGGGTTCAGTTCTACACTCACTGCTTCCCCTCCCTCTCCTCCCCTGAGGGTACTGACTCTGGCTGGGTTCAGTTCTACACTCACTGGTTCCCCTCCCTCTCCTCCCCTGAAGGTGCTGACTCTGGCTGGGTTCAGTTCTACACTAACTGGTTCCCCTCCCTCTCCTCCCCTGAAGGTGCTGACTCTGGCTGGCTTCAGTTCTACACTCACTGCTTCCCCTCCCTCTCCTCCCCTGAGGGTGCTGACTCTGGCTGGGTTCAGTTCTACACTCACTGGTTCCCCTCCCTCTCCTCCCCTGAGGGTACTGACTCTGGCTGGCTTCAGTTCTACACTCACTGGTTCCCCTCCTTCTCCTCCCCTGAAGGTGCTGACTCTGGCTGGGTTCAGTTCTACACTCACTGCTTCCCCTCCCTCTCCTCCCCTGAGGGTACTGACTCTGGCTGGCTTCAGTTCTCCACTCACTGGTTCCCCTCCCTCTCCTCCCCTGAAGGTGCTGACTCTAGCTGGCTTCAGTTCTACACTCAGTGGTTCCCCTCCCTCTCCTCCCCTGAGGGTACTGACTCTGGCTGGGTTCAGTTCTACACTCACTGGTTCCCCTCCCTCTCCTCCCCTGAGGGTGCTGACTCTGGCTGGCTTCAGTTCTACACTCACTGGTTCCCCTCCCTCTCCTCCCCTGAGGGTGCTGACTCTGGCTGGCTTCAGTTCTACACTCACTGGTTCCCCTCCCTCTCCTCCCCTGAAGGTGCTGACTCTGGCTGGGTTCAGTTCTACACTCACTGCTTCCCCTCCCTCTCCTCCCCTGAGGGTGCTGACTCTGGCTGGGTTCAGTTCTACACTCACTGGTTCCCCTCCCTCTCCTCCCCTGAGGGTACTGACTCTGGCTGGGTTCAGTTCTACACTCACTGGTTCCCCTCCCTCTCCTCCCCTGAGGGTACTGACTCTGGCTGGGTTCAGTTCTACACTCACTGGTTCCCCTCCCTCTCCTCCCCTGAGGGTACTGACTCTGGCTGGGTTCAATTCTACACTCACTGGTTCCTCTCCTCCCCTGAAGGTGCTGACTCTGGCTGGGTTCAGTACTACACTCACTGGTTCCCCTCCCTCCCCTCCCCTGAAGGTACTGACTCTGGCTGGGTTCAGTTCTACACTCACTGGTTCCCCTCTCTCTCCTCCCCTGAGGGTGCTGACTCTGGCTGGGTTCAGTTCTACACTCACTGGTTCCCCTCCCCTGAAGGTGCTGACTCTGGCTGGGTTCAGTTCTACATTCACTGGTTCCCCTCCCTCTCCTCCCCTGAGGGTGCTGACTCTGGCTGGGTGCAGTTCTACACTCACTGGTTCCCCTCCCTCTCCTCCCCTGAGGGTGCTGACTCTGGCTGGCTTCAGTTCTACACTCACTGGTTCCCCTCCCTCTCCCTCCCCTGAGGGTGCTGACTCTGGCTGGGTTCAGTTCTACACTCACTGGTTCCCCTCCCTCTCCTCCCCTGAGGGTGCTGACTCTGGCTGGGTTCAGTTCTACACTCACTGGTTCCCCTCCCCTGAAGGTACTGACTCTGGCTGGGTTCAGTTCTACACTCACTGGTTCCCCTCCCCTGAGGGTGCTGACTCTGGCTGGGTTCAGTTCTATACTCACCAGTTTCTCTCCAATATATGACCCATGTGCCCAATCTCCGTGTGAACCTCGACACTGAGTGTCGACAGGCTATTCCACTGTCCTCACCTGAGGCCTCACGCGTGCATTTTCCAGCAGGGTCACTGGACCCTCCTCCCAATGGCTCAGTGGGTAAAGGCATGTAGGGTCTGTTCCCCACCCCCCACCCCAACTATAAAACGGACTGTAGAATGGAATATAAAACCCACGGACAGTGGGACTGGTTAATAAAAACCAAACCTCAGTACAAACACCCAGGTGGGCTATACAGTAAGGGTTTCATTCAAATATTGCAGCGAAACGATGATTCATTGACAGACTGGAAGGACATCCTCAGAGACAATGATACAGGATACCTGCCATCGATCTAATCAACACAGGCAATAGCACCAGACGCCGGCCATGCACACCTTCACTGGTCCCTGGTCCTTGTCAAGAAGGAAGAGGGACATTCACACATTCCTCAACTGTGGAGCCAGATCTGTTCAAGGAAGGTTTGCATTGTACTACACAGCAGGAGAGCTGATCGTGCCCCTGTCTGGGCCAGGGGGTGGAATACACTGATGATCAAGAGGTAATTAACCATCGGAAGCGTCGACAGGGGAACAGCAGGAAATATGTTTGATGCTGTGATTATGAAGCCCCATAAAAAGAGGACCACTTCGGAGCGAGGGCACTGCAGTGAAGGAGGATGCAGGGTGGTCACCTGGTCCCGGCCTACAACTCTTTCTACTGGAAACAATAAAACATTTAATTCAAGTGTCCCCCGATGTGGGGGACACTCCAAACACTTTTCAATGCCCTTTTCTTGTTGTTGTTTTTTTTGGGTGATCTTTGTGTTTTTTTGGGGGGCAGTAAAACCATACATTTTACAAGTGCCCCCTATAAAAGGGGAGGGGGACACTAAAAACCCCAGCAATTAAAACAAATTAAACTTTAAAACATAACATCAAATTAACATTTGGTTGCCGGGGGTGATGATGCACTCCAGTCCCTCCGGCGCCCACCTCTCGCGGAAGGCCGCGAGCGGACCGGTGGACACAGCGTGCTCCATCTTTAAGGACACCCTGGCGCGGATGTACGCGTGGAAGAGAGGCAGGCAGTCAGGCTGAACGACCCCCTCGACCGCCCGCTGCCTGGACCGGCTGATGGAGGTCCCGGCCTACAATCCACACCGGAACCAGCTGTGTGGCTGATTGTAAGTTTCAGTCAGACTGTTGGGGAATCTGTCCGAGTAGTTTTGTGATCACAGTCGAATCGCGGAGGGGTTTTAAAGTGTGATATTTCCTGTTAGGTTTCAGGTAGCCCCGTGTCGGGGTCTGTATTGTGGGTTGTGTTATTCCGGTCGAATCTCAGGGAGGTTGTGTACTGGGGAATAACGCAAGTTCAATAAATGTACAAGTTGAAGGTTGAGCCAAAGCCGAGAGTATTTTGTTTTTATAAATCCTGAAGTGAAGAACTGTTGGTGAGGGGTTACGGAATCTCTGACAGGCACCACCCAGTGTGACTGAGTCATAGTTCCACCATTCAATTAGATCGTGGCTGATCAGTATTTTAACTCCGTCTACCTGCCTGGGTTCCATCGCCCTTAATACCCTTGCCTAAGAAGAATCTATCAATCACCGTTTTGGAATTTTCAATTGGCCCCAGCCTCAGTTTTATGATGAACAGAGTTCTGGATTTCCACAACACTTTAAGAACACAAGAAATAGGAGCAGGAGTAGGTCATACGGCCCCTCGAGCCTGCACCACCATTCAATAAGATCCAGGATGATCTTGTACTTCAGCTCCACTTTCCCGCACTATCCCCGTATCCCTCGATTCCTTTAGTGTCCAAACAGTGTTCTATCTCAGCCCTGAATATACTCAACGACTCAGCATCCACAGTCCTCTGGGGTAGAGAATTCTAAAGATTCACGACCCTCTGAGTGCAGAAATGTCTCATCAGCTCAGTCCTAACTGGCCAAGCCCATATCCTGAGACTATAACCCTTAGGTCTAGACTCTCGAGCCAAGAGAAACAGATTCTCAGCATTTGTGTGAGGAAATGTTTCCTGACATCACCCCGGAACCTCAGTGGTGGGAAAATTATTGGAAAAAAGTCCTGAGGGACAGGATAAATCTTCATTTGGAAAGGTATGGATTTTTCAAGGACATGGATTTGTTAAGGTTAGGTCGTGTCTGACTAACTTGATTGAATTTTGAGAGGAGGTAACCAGGAGGCTCGATGAGGGTAGTGCGTATGATGCAGTGTACATGGATTTTAGCAAAGCTTTTGATAAGGTCCCACATGGCAGACTGGTCACGAAAGTAAAAGCCCATAGGATCCAGGGCAAAGTGACAAGTTGGATCCAAAATTGGCTCAGGCTGGAAGCAAAGGGTAATGGTTGATGGGTGTTTTTGTGACTGGAAGGCTGTATCCAGTGGGGTTCTGCAGGGCTCAGTGCTGGGTCCCTCATTTTTTTGTGGTATATGTCAATGATTTGGACTTGAATGTTGGGGGTATGATTAAGAAGTTTCCAGGTGACACTAAAATAGGCTGTGTGGTTGAGAATTAAGAAGAAAGCAGCAGACTGCAGGAAGATATCAATGTACTGGTCAGGTGGGCAGAACAGTGGCAAATGGAATTTAATCTGGATAAGTGTGAGGTAATGCATTTGGGGAGGTCTAACAAGGCAAGGGAATACACATTAAGTGGAATGACACTGAAAAGTGTAGATGAACAGAGGGACCTGGGAGTGCAGGTCCACAGATCCCTGAAGGTGGCAGGCCAGGTAGATAAGGTGGTTAAGGCGGCATATGGAATATGGCATATGCCTTTATTAGTCGAGGCATGGAATACAAGAGCTGGGAGGTTATGCTTGAACTGGTTAGGCCGCAGCTGGAATACTGTGTGCAGTTCTGGTCACCACATTACAGGAAAGATGTCATTGCACTGGAAAGGGTACAGAGGAGATTTACAAGAATGTTGCCTGGGTTGGAGAATTTTGGCTACGAGGAAAGATTGGAGATGCTGGGTCTGTTTTCTTTGGAACAGAGGAGGCTGAGGGGAGACCTGATTGAGGTGTATAAAAGTATGAGGGGCCTGGATAGAGTGGATAGGAAGGACCTCTTTGCTTTGACAGAGGGGTCAACGACCAAGGGGCCAACAACCAGGGGGCATAGATTTAAAGTAATTGGTTTAGAGAAGATATAAAGGGAAATGTCTTCACCCACAGGATGGTGGGAGTCTGGCACTCACTGCCTGAAGGGTGGTAGAGACAGAAACCCTCACCACATTAAAAAAATACTTGGATCTGCACTTAAAGTGCTGTCACCTACTGGGCTACGGACCAAGAGCTGGAGAGTGGGATTAGGCTGGGTAGCTCTTTGTCGTCCGGCGTGGACATGGAGGGCCAAACTGGCTCCTTCCAGGCTGTAAATTTTTATGATTTTATGATCAATGACCTAGATGAAGGGACTGAGTGTAATGTATCCAACTTTGCTGATGATACAAAACTAGGTGGGATAGTAAGTTGTGAAACACAAGAGTCTGCAAGATATATAGATAGACTATGTGAGTGGGCAGTAAGGTGACAGATGGAGTATAATGTAGGGAAATGTGAGGTTATTCACTTTGGTAGGAACAACAGAAAAACAGAATATCTTTTAAATGGTGAGAAACTTTTAAATGTTGGTGTTCAGAGAGATTTGGGTGTCCTCGTGCATGAAACACAGAAAGTGAGCGTGAGATACGCAAGTAATAAGGAAGGCAAATGTTGTCCTTTTTTGCAAGGGGTTGGAGTATAAGAGTAATGAGAGATTGTGTAGAATGGGCCTATACACTCTCGAGTTTAGAATGAGAGGTGATCTCATTGAAACATACAAGGTTCTGAAGGGGACTGACAGGTTAGATGCTGAGAGGTTGATGACCCTGGCTAGAATGTCGAGAACTAGGGGGCCCAGGCTCAGGATAAGGCGTAGGCCATTTAAGACAGAGATGAGGAGGAATTTCTTCACTCAGAGGGTTGTGAATCTTTGGAATTCTCTGCCCCAGAGGGCTGTGGATGCTCAGTCTATTCAAGGCTGAGACAGGTAGATTGTTGGACTCTCGGTGAATCAAGGGATATGGAGATCAGAGGGAAAGTGGAGTTGAGGTCGATGATCAGCCATGATCTTATTGAATGGTGGAGCAGGCTCGAGGGATCTTATGGTCTACTCCTGCTCCTATTTCTTATGTTGATATCCAGGGGGCTCTAGATTTATTAGTCCCACCCTTTTTCTTTATGGTAACATACTTCCTCTGAACCCTCATTATCTCCTCCTTGAATGTCTCCCACTGCTCTGAGACTGATTTACCTTCAACACAAGAATTAGGAGCAGGAGTCGGCCATTCAGTCCCTCGAGCCTACTCCGCCATTCAATGAGATCTTCGACCTCAACTCTACTTTCCTGCACTGTTCCCAAATCCCTTGATTCCCTTAATATCCAAAAATCTAGCGGTCTCTGTTTTGAATATTCTCAAAGACTGAGTCTCCACAGCCCTCTGGGGTAGAGAATTCCAAAGATTCACCACCCTGTGAGTGAAGAAGTTTCTCCTCATCTCAGTCCTAAATGGCCAAATCCTTATTCTGAGACTGTGACCCCTGGTTCTAGACTCCTCAGCCAGAGGAAACATCCTCCCTGCATCTACCCTGTCAAGCCCTGTAAAAATTTTGTATGTTTCAATGAGATCACCTCTCATTCTTCGAAACTCTAAAGAATATAGGCCTAGTCTGCTCAATCTCTCCTCATTGGACAAGCCCCCCATCCCAGGAATTCAGTCTGGTGAACCTTCCTTGCCATCCTCAATTACAAGTACATCCTTCCTTAAGTAAGCAGCCAAAACTGTGCACAATACTCAGCTGCAGTCTCACCAGGGCCCTATATAATTGCAGTAAGACATCTTTACTCTTATCCTCAAATCTTCTTGTCATAAAGGCCAACATACCATTTGTTTTCTTAATTACTTGCTGTGCCTGCATATTAACTTTGTGATTCGTGTACAAGGACACCAAGGTCCCTCTGAACACCAGCATTTCCCAATCTCTCACCATTTCAAGTAGCTGTTTCCAGTCCACTTTGGCGAAATCACATCTCAGCTTCGTAAAATTGGCTTTTCCCCAATTGAGAACTTTTATGCCTGGTCTATCTTTGTCCTTTTCCACAACTATCCTAAATCTAACTGAATTAAAGCTTCAAAAAAGCACTGATACCCCTTCCACCTACCCAGCTTCAGTCCCTAATACTAAGTCCAGAACTGCCCCCTCTCTTGTTGGGCTTGCTACGTACTGGCTAAAACGTTCTCCTGGTTACTGACCCCTCTGTGAAGGGAAATGGGTCCTTCCTCTCCACTCTATCTAGGCCCCTCATAATTTTATACACCTCATTAAAGTCTCCCCTCAGCCTCCTCTGTTCCAAAGAAAACAAACTATTAAGAGGGTTGGTGGGCTGGAGGATGTTACAGAGATAGGGAGGGATGAGGCTTGAGGGATTTGAACAAACGGATGAGAATTTCAAAGGCTGATGCTACCAGCCATCTCGCCCAGCAGAGAACGTGACTCACTACCAACAGGAAGGATGTTACTTTAACTACTACGAATGCATAATGGGTCAATTGTACATCCCTGTCTGGAGTAAAAATAAAACAGGGAAGGTGGCTCAACCATGGCTAACAAGGGAAATTAAGGATAGTGTTAAATCCAAGGAAGAGGCATATAAATTTACCAGAAAAAGCAGCAAACCTGAGGACTGGGAGAAATTTAGAATTCAGCAGAGGAGGACAAAGGGTTTAATTAAGAGGGCGAAAATAGAGTATGAGAAGAAGCTTGCCGGGATCATAAAAACTGACTGCAAAAGCTTCTATAGATATGTGAAGAGAAAAAGATTAGTGAAGACAAACATAGGTCCCTTGCAGTCGGATTCAGGTGAATTTATAATGGGGAACAAAGAAATGGCAGACCAATTGAACAAATACTTTGGTTCTGTCTTCACGAAGGAAGACACAAATAACCTTCTGAAAGTACTAGGGGACCGAGGGTCTAGTGAGAAGGAGGAACTGAAGGATATCCTCATTAGGCAGGAAATTGATGGGATTGAAGGCCGATAAATCCCCGGGGCCTGATAGTCTGCATCCCAGAGTACTAAAGGAAGTGGCCCTAGAAATAGTGGATGCATTGGTGATCATTTTCCAACAGTCTATCGACTCTGGATCAGTTCCTATGGACTGGAGGGTAGCTAATGTAACACCACTTTTTAAAAAGGGAGGGCGAGAGAAAGCGGGTAATTATAGACCGGTTAGCCTGACATCAGTAGTGGGGAAAATGTTGGAATCAATTATTAAGGATGAAATAGCAGCGCAATTGGAAAGCAGTGACAGGATCGGTCCAAGTCAGCATGGATTTAAGAAGAGGAAATCATGCTTGACAAACCTTCTGGAATTTTTTGAGGATGTAACTAGTAGAGTGGACAAGGGAGAACCTGTGGATGTGGTGTATTTGGACTTACAAAAGGCTTTTGACAAGGTCCCACACAAGAGATTGGTGTGCAAAATCAAAGCACATGGTATTGGGGGTAATATACTGACGTGGATAAAGAATTGGTTGGCAGACAGGAAGCAGAGAGTCGGGATAAACGGGTCCTTTTCAGAATGGCAGACAGTGACTAGTGGAGTGCCGCAGGGCTCAGTGCTGGGACTCCAGCTCTTTACAAACACATCAATGATTTGGATGAAGGAATTGAGTGTAATATCTCCAAGTTTGCAGATGACACTAAACTGGGTGGTGGTGTGAGCTGTGAGGAGGACGCTAAGAGGCTGCAGGGTGATTTAGACAGGTTAGGTGAGTGGGCAAATGCATGGCAGATGCAGTATGATGTGGATAAATGTGAGGTTATCCACTTTGGGGGCAAAAACGCAGAGACAGAATATTATCTGAATGGTGGCAGATTAGGAAAAGGGGAGGTGCAACGAGACCTGGGTATCATGGTTCATCAGTCATTGAAAGTTGGCATGCAGGTACAGCAGGCGGTGAAGAAGGCAAATGGTATGTTGGCCTTCATAGCAAGGGGATTTGAGTATAGGAGCAGTGAGGTCTTACTGCAGTTGTACAGGGCCTTGGTGAGGCCTCACCTGGAATATTGTGCTCAATTTTGGTCTCCTAATCTGAGGAAGGACGTTCTTACTATTGAGGGAGTGGTTCTTGCTATTGAGGGTCTGAAGGTTCACCAGACTGATTCCCGGGATGGCCGGACAACATATGAGGAGAGACTGGATCAACTGGGCCTTTATACATTGGCGTTTAGAAGGATGAGAGGGGAACTTATAGAATTAGAGTACGAGAAGACGTTTGCCGGGAACATAAAAACTGACTGCAAAAGCTCCTATAGATATGTGAAGAGAAAAAGATTAGTAAAGACAAATGCAAGGGACCAGTTATGACTTCCCCTGATTCTGACTGCAGGGGACCTACGTTTGTCTTTACTAACCTTTTTCTCTTTACATATCTATAGAAGCTTTTGCAGTCCGTCTTAATGTTCCCTACAAGCTTCCTCTCGTAATCTATTTTCCCTGCCCGAATCAAACCCTTTGTCATCCTTTGCTGAGTTCTAAATTTCTCCCAGTGCCCAGGTTCGCGACTATTTCTGGCCAATTTGTATGCCACTTCCTTGGTTTTAACACTGTCCCTGATTTCCCTTGATAACCACGATTGAACATTTTTTTATTTTTATGCCAGACAGGGATGTACAATTGTTGTAGTTCATCCATGCGGTCTCTAAATGTCTGCCATTGCCCAACCACTGTCAACCCCTTAAGTATCATTCGCCAATCTATCCTAGCCAATTCACACCTCATACCTTCAAAGTTACCCTTCTTTAAGTTCTGGGCCATGGTCTCTGAATTAACTGTTTCATTCTCCATCCTAATGTAGAATTCCACCATATTATGGTCACTCTTACCCAAGGGGCCTCGCACAATGAGATTGCTAATTAATCCTCTCTCATTACACAACACCCAGTCTAAGATGGCCTCCCCCCGAGTTGGTTCCTCGACATATTGGTCTCGAAAACCATCCCTTATGCACTCCAGGAAATCCTCCTCCATCGTATTGTTTCCAGTTTGGTTAGCCCAATCTATATGCATATTAAAGTCACCCATTAGAACTGCTTTATTGCATGCACCCCTAATTTCCTGTTTGATGCCCTCCCCAACATCACTACTACTGTTTGGAGGTCTGTACACAACTCCCACTAGCGTTTTTTGCCCTTTGGTATTCTGTAGCTCCACCCAAACCGATTCCACATCATCCAAGCTAATGTCCTTCCTAACTATTGCATTAATCTTCTCTTTAACCAGCAACGCCACCCCACCTCCTTTTCCTTTCTGTCTATCCTTCCTAAATGTTGAATACCCCTGGATATTGAGTTCCCAGCCTTGGTCATCCTGGAGCCATGTCTCCGTGATGCCAACCACATCGTATCCATTAACTGCTGTCTGCACAGTTAATTCGTCCACCTTATTCCGAATACTCCTCGCATTGAGGCACAGAGCCTTCAGGCTTGCCTTTTTAACACACTTAGACCCTTTAGAATTTTGCTGCAAAGTGGCCCTTTTTGTTTTTTGTCTCGGGTTTCTCTGCCCTCCACTTTTACTCATCTCCTTTCTGTCTTTTGCTTCTGTCTCAATTTTGTTTCCCTCTGTCTCCCTGCATTGGTTCCCATCCCCCTGCCATATTAGTTTAACTCCTCCCCAACAGCACTAGCAAACACTCCCCCTAGGACACTGGTTCCGGTCCTGCCTAGGTGCAGACCGTCCGGTTTGTACTGGTCCCAACTCCCCCAGAACCGGTTCCAATGTCCCAGGAATTTGAATCCCTCCCTGCTGCACCACTGCTCAAGCCATGTATTCATCTGCGCCATCCTGCGATTCCTACAATTCTGCAATTGAACAAGTACTTTGGTTCGGTATTCACTAAGGAGGACACAAACAAACTTCCGGATATAAAAGGGGTCAGAGGGTCTAGTAAGAAGGAGGAACTGAGGGAAATCCTTATTAGTCGGGAAATTGTGTTGGGGAAATTGATGGGATTGAACGCCAATAAATCCCCAGGGCCTGATGGACTGCATCCCAGAGTACTTAAGGAGGTGGCCTTGGAAATAGCGGATGCATTGACAGTCATTTTCCAACATTCCATAGACTCTGGTTCAGTTCCTATGGAGTGGAGGGTAGCCAATGTAACCCCACTTTTTAAAAAAGGAGGGAGAGAGAAAACAGGGAATTATAGACCGGTCAGCCTGACATCGGTAGTGGTTAAAATGATGGAATCAATTAGTAAGGATGCTATAGCAGCGCATTTGGAAAGAGGTGACATGATAGGTCCAAGTCAGCATGGATTTGTGAAAGGGAAATCATGCTTGACAAGTCTTCTGGAATTTTTTGAGGATGTTTCCAGTAGAGTGGACAAGGGGGGACCAGTTGATGTGATGTATTTGGACTTTCAGAAGGCTTTCGACAAGGTCCCACACAAGAGATTAATGTGCAAAGTTAAAGCACATGGGATTGGGGGTAGTGTGCTGACATGGATTGAGAACTGGTTGGCAGACAGGAAGCAAAGAGTAGGAGTAAATGGGTACTTTTCAGAATGGCAGGCAGTGACTAGTGGGGTACCGCAAGGTTCTGTGCTGGGGCCCCAGCTGTTTACACTGTACATTAATGATTTAGACGAGGGGATTAAATGTAGTATCTCCAATTTTGCGGATGACACTAAGTTGGGTGGCAGTGTGAGCTGCGAGCAGGATGCTAAGAGGCTGCAGAGTGACTTGGATAGGTTAGGTGAGTGGGCAAATGCATGACAGATGAAGTATAATGTGGATAAATGTGAGGTTATCCACTTTGGTGGTAAAAACAGAGAGACAAACTATTATCTGAATGGTGACAGATTGGAAAAGGGGAGGTGCAACGAGACCTGGGTGTCATGGTACATCAGTCATTGAAGGTTGGCATGCAGGTACAGCAGGCGGTTAAGAAGGTAAATGGCATGTTGGCCTTCATAGCGAGGGGATTTGAGTACAGGGACAGGGAGGTGTTGCTACAGTTGTACAGGGCATTGGTGAGGCCACACCTGGAGTATTGTGTACAGTTTTGGTCTCCTAACTTGAGGAAGGACATTCTTGCTATTGAGGGAGTGCAGCGAAGGTTCACCAGACTGATTCCCGGGATGATGGGACTGATCTATCAAGAAAGACTGGGCTTGTATTCACTGGAGTTCAGAAGAATGAGAGGGGATCTGATAGAAACGTTTAAAATTCTGACGGGTTTAGACAGGTTAGATGCAGGAAGAATGTTCCCAATGTTGGGGAAGTCCAGAACCAGGGGTCACAGTCTAAGGATAAGGGGTAAGCCATTTAGGACCGAGATGAGGAGAAACTTCTTCACCCAGAGAGTGGTGAACCTGTGGAATTCTCGACCACAGAAAGTTGTTGAGGCCAATTCACTAAATATATTCAAAAAGGAGTTAGATGTAGTCCTTACTACTAGGGGGATCAAGGGGTATGGCGAGAAAGCAGGAATGGGGTACTGAAGTTGCATGTTCAGCCATGAACTCATTGAATGGTGGTGCAGGCTAGAAGGGCTGAATGGCCTACTCCTGCACCTATTTTCTATGTTTCTATGAAACATACAAGATTCTGACAGGACTGGACAGGTTAGATGCGGGTAGATTGTTCCCGATGTTGGGGAAGTCCAGAACCAGGGGACACAGTCTTAGGATAAGGGGTTGGCCATTTAGGACTGAGATGAGGAGAAACTTCTTCACTCAGAGTGTTGTTAACCTGTGGAATTCACTGCCGCAGAGAGTTGTTGATGCCAGTTCATTGGATATATTCAAGAGGGAGTTAGATATGGCCCTTACGGCTAAAGGGATCAAGGGGTATGGAGAGAAAGCAGATCAGCCATGATCTTATCGAATGGTGGTGCAGGCTCGAAGGACAGAATGGCCTACTCCTGCACCTATTTTCTATGTTTCTTTGAGAGGGAAATCAATCTCTGTCCCTTTAACTAACAGCGACATGGAAAGAGGGAAATGAATGACCTTTAAACATCTGGTCCACTTGGCACTGAAGTGTCTGAAACTCCTAATAGGAACTCCAGGGAAATAAAATACTGACAGATGTTAGACTGTTTTGTTGACAAAAGAAATCTCGATTTAACTTTTAAAAGATAAATTGTTTAACAGGGGTTCACACAGACACACCTGATTGGCCGACTCAGGATCCACCCCTCAAACACCGCGATTGGTTGCAGAACACGCTGCTCCCTGGGCCCTCCGACCTCTGAGCTCACTTCCTGTTGGTTCCCAGGGCAATCAATCACCACTCGCCAACATTACTCTGCCAGATGTAGTTGAGAGGCTCAGAGGAAGAAATAAATTGAGGCCGTGAATCTGAATTAAGAAATAAAAGTAGAGAAGCGTGATTAAATGAACAAGGAGAGGTAAAATAAACTAAAGGGTACAATCCTAAAGGGGGTGCATGAACAGTGAGACCTGCGGGTATATGTACACAAATCACTGAAGGTGGCAGGACAGGTTTGGAAAGCAGTTAAAAAACTTACAGGATCCTGGGCATCACAGAGTACAAAAGCAAGGAAGTTATGATGAACCTTTGTAAAACACTGGTTCAACCTCAACTGGAGTATTGTGTCCAATCACATTCGGATGTGATGCCTTCGAGAGGGTGCAGAAAAGATTTACAAGGATGATTCACGAGATGAGGGACTTCAGTTGCGTTTATTGACTGGAGAAGCTGGGGTTGTTCTCCTTGGAGCGGAGAAGGTTGAGAGGAGAACTGATAGAGGTGTTCAAAATCATGAGGGGTCTGGACAGAGTAGATAGAGAGATACTGTTCCCATTGGCAGAAGGGTCGAGAACCAGAGGAGACGGATTTAAGGTGATTGGCAGAAGAACTAAAGGCGATGTGAGAAAAATCTATTTTACGCAGCGGGTGGTTAGGATCTGGAATGCACGGCCTGAAAGGGAGGTGGAGGCAGACTCAATCACAGCTTTCAAAAGGGAGTTGGATAAGTATCTGAAAGAAAACATTTGCAGGGCTGGGGGAAAGGGCGGGGCAGTGGGACTCGCTGGGAGCTGGTAAGGGTTCGCCGGGCCGAATGGCCTTCCGTGCTTTAACCATTCTCTGATTGTGTGCGCAGAACCACTCTGTTCCCTGACTCAATCTAAAGCCTTCCTGACTGTGAGCACCTGTTAAACCTGCCCTGCACCTTCACTGCTCCAAGGAGAACCACCCCAGATGCCGCAGCCATCATCTTATTGAATGGCGGCAGGCCCGAGGGGCCAAATGGCCGACTCATCTCCTATTTCTGATGTTCTCCTGTATTCATGTCACTGGTCCCCATCCTGCACCTGATGGCCTCCCTGCAGCAAGATGGCCGCCGCGCATGCTCCCTGCCCTGTAACGGGACAATGGAAAGCATGTGACATCGAGGAAGCCCCGCCCCTGTCGCTCCCTGCTCCCCGCAGCGGGCGGACCCGTGCTGCCCAAAGATGGCGGCCGACCGCCTGTAACCCCCGACAGTAACCAAGGCCTGTCCACGCCCAAAGGAGCCCCACAGCCGCCACCGACTCAGCGGCCAAATCTCGCCGCCCACACGTGTCCGTGAGTCCGCAGGGAGGCTGGGCGCGCTGCCCGGGCCGCTCCTCCATCCTCCGCGGCGGCTGCGTAACATCGTCCGTCCGCCGGCAATCTCCCACAATGGGCTGGCCCCGGGCCTGCACACAACTCCGCCCCGCCTCACCCGGGCCCCGAGCTCAAAGGCCGCAATAGGCTGGCCCCGCGCCTGCGCACCACTCTGCCCCACCTCACCCGGGCCCCGAGCTCAAAGGCCGCAATACGCTGGCCCCGCGCCTGCACACAACTCCGCCCCACCTCACCCGGGCCCCGAGCTCAAAGGCCGCGAGCGGAGCCCGACAACAAACCGCCCGCAGCCAATGGCAAGGCGGCGTGGGGCACCAGCCCACCCAGCGCGCGCTGCTCCGCGCCAATCAGTGACGGGGGGGCGGGGCCGCGACACCCATCAATCAATGGGCGAACAATGCAGGGCGCGCGGTGCTGATGGGAAAGTGTCTGTGGCCACACAAACACAAGATGCTGCAAGTGTCCGCGGCTCAGGCAGCAACAGGGAATGGTGGGTCACAACTGGAGTGTTGGCAAAGGGCAGACCGTGAAGGAGCATCATCATCATCAAAGGCAGTCCCTCACAATCGAGGAAGACTTGCTTCCACTGTAAAAATGAGTCTTTAGGTGGCTGAACAGTCCAATATGTGAACCACAGTCCCTGTCACAGGAGGGACCGACAGTGGTTGAGGGTCGAGGAGGGTGGGACTGGTTTGCCGCACGCTCCTTCCACTGCCTGCACTTGGTCTCTGCATGCTCTCGGCGACGAGACTCGAGGTGCTCAGCGCCCTCCCGGATGCAGTCCCTCCACTTAGGGCGGTCTTTGGCCAGGGACTCCCAGGTGTTGGTGGGGATGTTGCACTTTATCAGGGAGGCTTTGAGGGTCTGTAATGCATCTGTTGGTAAGGATCACCCACCACCCCTGTGCTCACTGACCGACATTGGCTCCCGGTTAAGCAGCGCCTTGATTTCAAAATTCTCCTCCTGGTTTACAAATCCCTCCACAGCCTCGCCCCTCCCGATCTGTGATCTCCCTCAGTCTCACAAACCCTCCCTCCCCCTGAGACAGCCTCTAATTCTGGCCTTGACCCTCCCTATCTCTGTGTCCTCCCTCCCCCTGAGACAGCCTCTAACTCTGGCCTTGACCCTCCCTATCTCTGTGATCTCCCTCAGTCTCACACCTCCCTCCCCCTGAGACAGCCTCTAATTCTGGCCTTGACCCTCCCTATCTCTGTGACCTCCCTCCCCCTGAGACAGCCTCTAACTCTGGCCTTGACCCT
Source organism: Pristiophorus japonicus (assembly GCF_044704955.1). Classification (NCBI taxonomy): domain Eukaryota; kingdom Metazoa; phylum Chordata; class Chondrichthyes; family Pristiophoridae; genus Pristiophorus; species Pristiophorus japonicus. The sequence goes on from NC_091979.1 coordinate 330,421,984, forward strand.
CCCTCCCCCTGAGACAGCCTCTAACTCTGGCCTTGACCCTCCCTATCTCTGTGACCTCCCTCCCCCTGAGACAGCCTCTAACTCTGGCCTTGACCCTCCCTATCTCTGTGACCCCCCTCCCCCTGAGACAGCCTCTAACTCTGGCCTTGACCCTCCCTATCTCTGTGACCTCCCTCCCCCTGAGACAGCCTCTAACTCTGGCCTTGACCCTCCCTATCTCTGTGATCTCCCTCCCCCTGAGACAGCCTCTAACTCTGACCTTGACCCTCCCTATCTCTGTGATCTCCCTCCCCCTGAGACAGCCTCTAACTCTGACCTTGACCCTCCCTATCTCTGTGACCCCTCTCCCCCTGAGACAGCCTCTAACTCTGGCCTTGACCCTCCCTATCTCTGTGACCTCCCTCCCCCTGAGACAGCCTCTAACTCTGACCTTGACCCTGCCTATCTCTGTGACCCCTCTCCCCGAGACAGCCTCTAACTCTGACCTTGACCCTCCCTATCTGTGTGACCTCCCTCCCCCTGAGACAGCCTCTAACTCCGGCCTTGACCCTCCCTATCTCTGTGACCCCTCTCCCCCTGAGACAGCCTCTAACTCTGACCTTGACCCTCCCTATCTCTGTGACCTCCCTCCCCCTGAGACAGCCTCTAACTCTGGCCTTGACCCTCCCTCCCCCTGAGACAGCCTCTAACTCTGGCCTTGACCCTCCCTATCTCTGTGACCTCCCTCCCCCTGAGACAGCCTCTAACTCTGGCCTTGACCCTCCCTATCTCTGTGACCCCCCTCCCCCTGAGACAGCCTCTAACTCTGGCCTTGACCCTCCCTATCTCTGTGACCTCCCTCCCCCTGAGACAGCCTCTAACTCTGGCCTTGACCCTCCCTATCTCTGTGACCTCCCTCCCCCTGAGACAGCCTCTAACTCTGGCCTTGACCCTCCCTATCTCTGTGACCCCCCCTCCCCCTGAGACAGCCTCTAACTCTGGCCTTGACCCTCCCTATCTCTGTGACCCCCCTCCCCCTGAGACAGCCTCTAACTCTGGCCTTGACCCTCCCTATCTCTGTGACCCCCCTCCCCCTGAGACAGCCTCTAACTCTGACCTTGACCCTCCCTATCTCTGTGACCTCCCTCCCCCTGAGACAGCCTCTAACTCTGGCCTTGACCCTCCCTATCTCTGTGACCCCCCTCCCCCTGAGACAGCCTCTAACTCTGGCCTTGACCCTCCCTATCTCTGTGACCTCCCTCCCCCTGAGACAGCCTCTAACTCTGGCCTTGACCCTCCCTATCTCTGTGACCTCCCTCCCCCTGAGATAGCCTCTAACTCTGGCCTTGACCCTCCCTATCTCTGTGACCTCCCTCCCCCTGAGACAGCCTCTAACTCTGGCCTTGACCCTCCCTATCTCTGTGACCCCCCTCCCCCTGAGACAGCCTCTAACTCTGGCCTTGACCCTCCCTATCTCTGTGACCCCCCTCCCCCTGAGACAGCCTCTAATTCTGGCCTTGACCCTCCCTATCTCTGTGACCCCTCTCCCCCTGAGACAGCCTCTAATTCTGGCCTTGACCCTCCCTATCTCTGTGACCTCCCTCTCCCTGAGACAGCCTCTAACTCTGGCCTTGACCCTCCCTATCTCTGTGACCTCCCACCCCTGAGACAGCCTCTAACTCTGGCCTTGACCCTCCCTATCTCTGTGACCCCTCTCCCCCTGAGACAGCCTCTAACTCTGGCCTTGACCCTCCCTATCTCTGTGACCTCCCTCTCCCTGAGACAGCCTCTAACTCTGGCCTTGACCCTCCCTATCTCTGTGACCCCCTCCCCCTGAGACAGCCTCTAACTCTGGCCTTGACCCTCCCTATCTCTGTGATCTCCCTCCCCCTGAGACAGCCTCTAACTCTGGCCTTGACCCTCCCTCCCCCTGAGACAGCCTCTAACTCTGGCCTTGACCCTCCCTATCTCTGTGATCTCCCTCCCCCTGAGACAGCCTCTAACTCTGGCCTTGACCCTCCCTATCTCTGTGACCTCCCTCCCCCTGAGACAGCCTCTAACTCTGGCCTTGACCCTCCCTATCTCTGTGACCTCCCTCCCCCTGAGACAGCCTCTAACTCTGGCCTTGACCCTCCCTATCTCTGTGACCTCCCTCCCCCTGAGACAGCCTCTAACTCTGACCTTGACCCTCCCTATCTCTGTGACCCCCCTCCCCCTGAGACAGCCTCTAACTCTGGCCTTGACCCTCCCTATCTCTGTGACCTCCCTCCCCCTGAGACAGCCTCTAACTCTGGCCTTGACCCTCCCTATCTCTGTGACCCCCCTCCCCCTGAGACAGCCTCTAACTCTGGCCTTGACCCTCCCTATCTCTGTGACCTCCCTCCCCCTGAGACAGCCTCTAACTCTGACCTTGACCCTCCCTCCCCCTGAGACAGCCTCTAACTCTGGCCTTGACCCTCCCTCCCCCTGAGACAGCCTCTAACTCTGGCCTTGACCCTCCCTATCTCTGTGACCTCCCTCCCCCTGAGACAGCCTCTAACTCTGGCCTTGACCCTCCCTCCCCCTGAGACAGCCTCTAACTCTGGCCTTGACCCTCCCTATCTCTGTGACCCCCCTCCCCCTGAGACAGCCTCTAACTCTGGCCTTGACCCTCCCTATCTCTGTGATCTCCCTCCCCCTGAGACAGCCTCTAACTCTGACCTTGACCCTCCCTATCTCTGTGACCCCTCTCCCCCTGAGACAGCCTCTAACTCTGGCCTTGACCCTCCCTATCTCTGTGATCTCCCTCCCCCTGAGACAGCCTCTAACTCTGACCTTGACCCTCCCTATCTCTGTGACCCCTCTCCCCCTGAGACAGCCTCTAACTCTGACCTTGACCCTCCCTATCTCTGTGATCTCCCTCCCCCTGAGACAGCCTCTAACTCTGGCCTTGACCCTCCCTATCTCTGTGACCCCCTCCCCCTGAGACAGCCTCTAACTCTGGCCTTGACCCTCCCTATCTCTGTGACCCCCCTCCCCCTGAGACAGCCTCTAACTCTGGCCTTGACCCTCCCTATCTCTGTGACCTCCCTCCCCCTGAGACAGCCTCTAACTCTGGCCTTGACCCTCCCTATCTCTGTGATCTCCCTCCCCCTGAGACAGCCTCTAACTCTGGCCTTGACCCTCCCTATCTCTGTGACCCCCTCCCCCTGAGACAGCCTCTAACTCTGGCCTTGACCCTCCCTATCTCTGTGACCCCCCTCCCCCTGAGACAGCCTCTAACTCTGGCCTTGACCCTCCCTATCTCTGTGACCTCCCTCCCCCTGAGACAGCCTCTAACTCTGGCCTTGACCCTCCCTATCTCTGTGATCTCCCTCCCCCTGAGACAGCCTCTAACTCTGACCTTGACCCTCCCTATCTCTGTGACCTCCCTCCCCCTGAGACAGCCTCTAACTCTGGCCTTGACCCTCCCTCCCCCTGAGACAGCCTCTAACTCTGGCCTTGAGCTGCCTGGGCCCCAGGCTCGGGAAGCCGCTGTTTAAAAGCCCCTCTGTGAGCGGCCTGTCGCTCCCCGGCCTTCACTGATTGTTGTGTCTCGGGGCCCAATGTCTTTGTCCGGGAACACTCTCACACCGCGCGCTCTCACCTGGACAAAGACAAGTTGTTGTTGTTGCGGCTCAGCCAATCAGCGGCACAGGTCCCGCCCCTCAGGCTCCCCGATTGGTTGGAGGACCCGCCGCCGGCTCGCTCCCCATTGGTGGGAAGCTCCCGTCAATCAGGCCGTGGGCCCGGGTCACGTGTCCCTGGAGCGCGCTCCGCCGAACTGTGACGTGGTGTGAGGACCCGGATGTGCGGACTCTCAGGTTTGGATTTGCCTTTATTCTCCCCTCCCCCCCCGCGCCATTCTCTACCCAATCGGAGCGTCACCGATCGCGGCTCTTTAACGGACACAAACACCTTTCCCCGGAAGGCCCCGCGCCGACCCGACTCCGCGCCACAGGATCCGATCGCGCAGGCGCAGCTCCCCAGTGTGGGGGGGAGGGGGCGCTCGGTGTCCTCTGGGCATGCGCGATTATTACCGACCGTGACCGCCAGGGGTCGCTGTGCCGGGCGCGGTTCCCGGTGCGCAGGCGCGGACTCTGGGCTGTCAATCACCCATCAGGCAGTGCGGCTGCTGGTGAGACATGTGACGTCACAGAACCCCAGACAGTGACATCACAGAAGGAGGCCATTCGGCCCATCGTGTCCCTGCCGGCACAGAGCTCTCCAGCCTGATCCCACGGTGCAGCTCTCGGCTTACAGAGGTATAAGGCTTACATTTATATAGCGCCTCTCACCGCCACCAGACGTCTCAAAGCTCTTTACAGAGAATGAAGTTCTGCTGGAGTGTAGTCACTGTTGTAATGTGGGAAATGCGGCTACCCACGGAACCACAGCTGACCCCTGTGCGAAGGGAAATAGGTCCTTCCCATCCACTCTATCCAGGCCCCTCATAATTTTATACACCTCAATCACGTCTCCCCTCAGTGCCTCTTTTCCTAAGAAAACAACCCCAGCCCATTCAATCTTTCCTCAATTAAAATGCTCCAGTCCAGGCAACATCCTTGTAGATCTCTGTACCCTGTCTAGTGCAATCACTTCTTTCCTGTAATGTGGTGACCACAACTGCACACAATACTCTAGCTATGGCTGAACTAGTGTTTTATACAGTTCAAGCATAATCACCCTGCTCTTATATTCTGTGTCTCAGCTAATAAAGGCAAGTATTCCCAATGCTTTATGAACCACCTTATCTACCTCTCCTGCTCCCTTCAGGGATCTGTGGACAAGCACTCCAAGGTCACTGTTCCTCTACACTTTTCAGTGTCCTACCATTTACTGTGTATTCCCTTGTCTTGTTAGCCCTCCCCACATGCATTATCTCACACGGGGTTGAATTCCATTTGCCACTGTTCTGCTCACCTGTCCAGTCCATTGATATCTTCCTGCAGTCGACAGTTTTCTTCTTCATTATCAACCACACAGCCAATTTTTGTATCATTTGCAAACTTCTTAGTCATTCATACCCCTACATTCAGGTCAAAATTATATATACCACAAAAAGCAAGGGACCCAGTACTGAGCCCAGCGGAACCCCACTGGAAACAGCCTTCCAGTCACAAAAACACCCATCGACCATTACCCTTTGCTTCCTGCCTCTGAGCCAATTTTGGATCCAAGTTGCTACTTTGCCCTGGATCCCATGGGATTTTATTTTTGTGAACAGTCTGCCTTAACTGATAAGGGAATAAGGTGTTATGGGGAGCAGGCAGGGAAGTGGACCTGAGTCCATGAGTGCATCAGCCAAGATCGTATTAAATGGTGGAGCAGGCTCGAGGGGCCGTATGGCCGACTCCTGCTCCTATTTCTTATGTTCTTATGTGGGACCTTATCAAAAGCCTTGCTAAAATACATAGCCACTACATCACATGCACTCCCCTCATCAATCCTCCTTGTTACCTCTATGGTAGAGCTATCCAGTTAGTTCCACTCCCCTGATCTTTCCCAATAGCTCTGCAAATATTGTCCCTTTAGTATTTATCCAAAGCTACGATTGAATCTGCTTCCACCGCCCTATCAGGCAGTGCATTCCAGATTGCAACAACTCCCTACTTATAAAATGTTCCCTCATGTCGCCTCAGCTTCTTTTGCCGATCACCTGAACTCTGTGTCCTCTGGTTACCGTTTCTGCCACTGGAAAGTGTTTCTCCTTACTTAGTCTATTAAAACCGTTCATGAATTTGAACACTAACAAATCTCCTGTTAACCTTTTCTGCTCCAAGGAGAATAACTGCAGCTTCTCCAGTATCCCCACATAACTGAAGTCCCTCATCCTTCGTACCATTCTAGTAAATCTCTTCTACACCCTCTCTGAGGTGTAGACATCCTTCTGAAATTGTGGTGCCCAGAATTGAGCACAATGTGTCAGCTGAGGCCTAACCAGTGTTTTATAAAGGTTTAGAAACATAGAAACATAGAAAATAGGTGCAGGAGTAGGCCATTCGGCTCTGCGAGCCTGCACCACCATTCAATGAGTTCATGGTTGAACATGCAACTTCAGTACCCCATTCCTGCTTTCTCACCATACCCATTGATCCCCCTAGTAGTAAGGACTTCATCTAACTCCTTTTTGAATATATTTAGTGAATTGGCCTCAACAGCTTTCTGTGGTAGAGAATTCCACAGGTTCACCACTCTCTGGGTGAAGAAGTTTCTCCTCATCTCGGTCCTAAATGGCTTACCCCTTATCCTTAGACTGTGACCCCTGGTTCTGGACTTCCCCAACATTAATAAGAACATAAGAACATAAGAATTAGGAACAGGAGTAGGCCATCTAGCCCCTCGAGCCTGCTCCGCCATTCAATAAGATCACGGCTGATCTGGCCGTGGACTCAGCTCCACTTACCCGCCCGCTCCCCATAACCTTAATTCCCTTATTGGTTAAAAATCTATCTATCTGTGATTTGAATATATTCAATGAGCTAGCCTCAACTGCTTCCTTGGGCAGAGAATTCCACAGATTCACAACCCTCTGGGAGAAGAAATTCCTTCTCAACTCGGTTTTAAATTGGCTCCCCCGTATTTTGAGGCTGTGCCCCCTAGTTCTAGTCTCCCCGACCAGTGGAAACAACCTCTCTGCCTCTATCCTGTCTATCCCCTTCATTATTTTAAATGTTTCTATAAGATCATCCCTCTGAACTCCAACGAGTAAAGACCCAGTCTACTCAATCTATCATCATAAGGTAACCCCCTCATCTCCGGAATCAGCCTAGTGAATCGTCTCTGTACCCCCTCCAAAGCCAGTATATCCTTCCTTAAGTAAGGGGACCAAAACTGCACGCAGTACTCCAGGTGCGGCCTCACCAATACCCTGTACAGTTGCAGCAGGACCTCCCTGCTTTTGTACTCCATCCCTCTCGCAATGAAGGCCAACATTCCATTCGCCTTCCTGATTACCTGCTGCACCTGCAAACTAACTTTTTGGGATTCATGCACAAGGACCCCCAGGTCCCTCTGCACCGCAGCATGTTGTAATTTCTCCCCATTCAAATAATATTCACTTTTACCGTTTTATTTTCCAAGGTGGATGACCTCACATTTTCTGACATTGTATTCCATCTGCCAAACCTTAGTCCATTCTCTTAACCTATCTAAATCTCTTTGCAGCCTCTCTGTGTCCTCTACACAACCTGCTTTCCCACTAATCTTTGTGTCATCTGCAAATTTTGTTGCACTACACTCTGTCCCCTCTTCCAGGTCATCTATGTATATTGTAAACAGTTGTGGTCCCAGCACCGATCCCTGTGGCACACCACTAACCACCGATTTCCAACCCAAAAAGGACCCATTTATCCCGACTCTCTGCTTTCTGTTCGCCAGCCAATTCTCGATCCATGCTAATACATTTCCTCTGACTCCGCGTACCTTTATCTTCTGCAGTAACCTTTTGTGTGGCACCTTATCGAATGCCTTTTGGAAATCTAAATACACCACATCCATTGGTACACCTCTATCCACCATGCTCGTTATATCCTCAAAGAATTCCAGTAAATTAGTTAAACATGATTTCCCATTCATGAATCCATGTTGCGTCTGCTTGATTGCATTATTCCTATCTAGATGTCCCGCTATTTCTTCCTTAATGATAGCTGCAAGCATTTTCCCCACTACAGATGTTAAACTAACTGGCCTATAGTTACCTGCCTTTTGTCTGCCCCCTTTTTTAAACAGAGGCGTTACATTAGCTGCTTTCCAATCCGCTGGTACCTCCCCAGAGTCCAGAGAATTTTGGTAGATTATAACGAATGCATCTGCTTTTACTTCCGCCATCTCTTTTAATACCCTGGGATGCATTTCATCAGGACCAGGGGACTTGTCTACCTTGAGTCCCATTAGCCTGTCCAGCACTATCCTCCTAGTGATAGTGATTGTCTCAAGGTCCTCCCTTCCCACATTCCTGTGACCAGCAATTTTTGGCATGGTTTTTGTGTCTTCCACTGTGAAGACCGAAGCAAAAGAATTGTTTAAGGTCTCAGCCATTTCCACATTTCCCATTATTAAATCCCCCTTCTCATCTTCTACGGGACCAACATTTACTTTAGTCACTCTCTTCCGTTTTATCTATTGGTAAAAGCTTTTACTATCTGTTTTTATGTTTTGCACAAGTTTACTTTCATAATCTATCTTTCCTTTCTTTATTGCTTTCTTACTCATTCTTTGCTGTCGTTTAAAATTTTTCCAATCTTCTCGTTTCCCACTAACCTTGGCCACCTTATACGCATTGGTTTTTAATTTGATACTCTCCTTTATTTCCTTGGTTATCCACGGCTGGTTATCCCTTCTCTTACCGCCCTTCTTTTTCACTGGAATATATTTTTGTTGAGCACTATGAAAGAGCTCCTTAAAAGTCCTCCACTGTTCCTCAATTGTGCCACCGTTTAGTCTGTGTTTCCAGTCTACTTTAGCCAACTCTCCCCTCATCCCACTGTCGTCCCCTTTGTTTAAGCATAGTACGCTCGTTTGAGACACTACTTCCTCATCCTCAATCTGTATTACAAATTCAATCATACTGTGATCACTCAATCCGAGAGGATCTTTTACTAGGAGATCGTTTATTATTCCTGACTCATTACACAGGACCAGATCTAAGATAGCTTGCTCCCTTGTAGGTTCTGTAACATACTGTTCTAAGAAACAATCCCGTATGCATTCTATGAATTCCTCCTCCAGGCTACCCTGTGCAATTTGATTTGACCAATCGATATGTAGGTTAAAATCCCCCATGATTACTGCCGTTCCTTTTTCACATGCCTCCATTATTCCCTTGATTATTGCCCGCCCCACCGTGAAGTTATTATTTGGGGGCCTATAAACTACACCCACCAGTGACTTTTTCCCCTTACTATCTCTAATCTCCACCCACAATGATTCAACATTTTGTTCATTAGAGCCAATATCGTCTCTCAGAACTGCCCTGATATCATCCTTTATTAACAGAGCTACCCCACCTCCTTTCCCTTCTTGTCTATCTTTCCGAATTGTCAGATACCCCTGTATGTTTAATTCCCAGTCTTGGCCACCCTGCAACCACGTTTCTGTAATGGCCACCAAATCATACCTATTTGTAATGATTTGTGCCATCAACTCATTTACTTTATTTCGAATGCTGCGTGCGTTTAGGTAGAGTGTTTTAATACTAGTTTTTAAACCATGATTTTTAGTTTTGACCCCTCCTGCAGCCCCTTTATATTCATACATATTGTCCCTTCCTATCACCTTGTGGTTTACACTTACCCCAGTGCTACTCTGCTCTGTTGCCTCCTGCCTTTTGCATTCTTTCTTGGGGTCCTGTCCATCTGAGCTCTCACCCACTCTAACTAGCTCAGAGCCCTCTCCTGGGTTCCGAATACTCCTCGCATTGAGGCACCGAGCTTTCAGGCTTGCCTTTTTATTACACTTTGACCCTTTAGAATTTTGCTGTACAGTGGCCCTTTTTGTTTTTTGCCTTGGGTTTCTCTGCCCTCCACTTTTACTCATCTCCTTTCTGTCTTTTGCTTCTGTCTCCATTTTGTTTCCCTCTATCTCCCTGCATTGGATCCCATCCCCCTGCCATATTAGTTTAACTCCTCCCCAACAGCACCAGCAAACACTCAGAAAGGTGAGGGGCTTTAATCGCAGCTTTCCAGGCACCTGTTTATTTGACGTCCTTCTTTCTGATCCAATTATCTCTCCAATTATCTGAAGAAAGGTCTTGCCTGAATTGTCAAACCAGCCGCGTGTTGCTCGATGTTTTGGTATTTGCGCAGTACTGATGTACACCAGCAGGTGGTGATATTGCACTGTAAAACTCGATACAGATCTTGGTCCAGCTCGCCATCCCCATCTCCTGGCAGAAAGTGGTCTACAATGGGCTGCAAGGGAAGGTTCAACACTCTGGGGTGAATTTTCTCTTTTACCAACCACAGCAACTCAGGCCTGAGCCGATCGGCCGGCAGTTTTACAGCCCGCACGGCAGGAAATGTGAAGATTCAGCCCTTTAAAGCGAAGGTTTACAAAGTGCGGGTCTCTGTGAAGAGAGAGCGTTTGTGTATTTCCCATCACCAATGGTGCGCGGTGCTGATACCTGAGCAATGTGCTGACTTTCAGAGCACAACTTCATCCTGCTTTTTAATACAAAGGAGCGGGGCAGTGATGGGCGAGGGCAGGGATGGAGCTGCTGTCGGCTTTTACTTTTTATTAAAGTCTCCTCACATTTTATATTTGTATCGCTTTATTTACCGTCTCATTGGGATTTTACAATGCGTCATTTGGAAATTACATTTTCTAACTCGCGACCTGTGACCTCTGCTCCTGACCCTATCTGCCTGGGGTCAAGTCATTGTGAGGTCACGGATGATGCGGGCAGAGAGGGAGCGAGAGTCAGAATTATAGAGATAGAGAGAGAGAGAGGGAAAGATGGAGAGAGAGGGAGAACGAGAGAGAGACAGAGCGAGAGAGATAGAGAGACTGAAACAGAGGGGAAAACAGAGAAAGACAGAGATAGAGATAGAGAGAGAGAGATGGAAAGAAACAGACAGAGAGAGCCCGAGAGAGACAGAGAGTGAGATAGAGAGAGAGAGGGAGATAGCGAGACAGAGATATATAGAGAGACAGAGAGAGAGATAGAGAGAGAGAGGGAAAGAAACAGACAGAGAGAGACCGAGAGAGACAGAGAGTGAGATAGAGAGAGAGAGGGAGATAGCGAGACAGAGATATATAGAGAGACAGAGAGAGACTGAGAGTCAGAGAGAAAAACAGAGAGAGCGAGAGAGAGAGAGATAGAGAGAGCAACACAGATGGAGAGACAGAGAGAGACAGAGATAGAGAAAGACAGAGATAGAGATAGAGAGAGAGAGGGTAAGAAACAGACAGAGAGAGACCGAGAGAGACAGAGAGTGAGATAGAGAGAGAGAGAGGAAGAGCGACAGAGATATATAGAGAGAGAGAGGGTAAGAAACAGACAGAGAGAGACTGAGAGAGAGAGAGTGAGATAGAGAGAGAGAGGAAGAGCGACAGAGATATATAGAGAGACAGAGAGAGACAGAGAGTGAGATAGAGAGAGAGAGACAGAGATATATAGAGAGACAGAGAGAGACTGAGAGTCAGAGAGAAAAACAGAGAGAGCGAGAGAGAGAGAGATAGAGAGAGCAACACAGATGGAGAGACAGAGAGAGAGAGACAGAAATAGAGAAAGACAGAGATATATAGAGAGGCACAGAGAGAGAGAGAGAGAGAGTCAGAGTGCGCGAGAGCCAGAGCGCGAGACAGACAGAGTGAGAGAGACAGAATTATAGAGATACAGAGAGGGAAAGATGGAGAGAGAAACAAAGATGGAGAGCGGGGAGAACGAGAGAGAGAGAGAGGGAGAGAAAGACTGAAACAGAGGGGAAAACAGAAAGACAGAGAGAGAGAGAGAGAGAGAGAGAAATAAACAGAGACCGAGAGAGACAGAGAGTGAGATAGAGAGAGATAGAGAGATAGCGAGACAGAGATATATAGAGAGAAACAGAGACAGAGAGAAACTGAGAGTCAGAGAGAGAAAAACAGAGAGAGACAGATAGACAGAGAGAGAGAGAGAAAGAGATAGAGATAGAGACAGAGAGCGTGAGACAGAGCGAGACAGAGAGAGATGCACAGTGAGAGATGGAGAGAGAGAGATAGGGAGATAGAGAGAGACAGAGAGAGAGAGTCAGAGATAGGCAGAGAGAGAGAGAGAGAGAGAGCAACACAGATGGAGAGAGAAAGAGAGATAGATATATAGAGAGGCAGAGAGAGAGATAGAGAGAGACAGATAAAGAAAGACAGAGAGAGAGAGAGAGGCAGAGAGATACATAGAGAGTGACAAAGAGAGAGAGAGAGATGGAGAGAGATAGAAAGAGACTCAGCGAGAGAGGGTGAGGGAGACAGAGGGAGAGAAAGAGGCAGAGAGAGAGAGACAGCGAGAGATAGAGAGAGGGAGAGACAGAGAGAGGGAGAGACACAGAGAGAGAGACAGACACAGAGAGAGACAGAGAGTGAGAGACAGATCACGAAAGAGAGACAGGGAGAGAAAGAGAGGCTGAGATAGAGACAAAGAGAGCGAGACAGAGAGTGAGAGAGAAAGAGGGAAAGACAGATAGGGAGACAGAGAAAAAACAGAGAAAGATAGACAAAGAGAGAGAAAGAGAGAGAGAGAAAGCGAGGGACAGAGAGGGAGACAGACAGAGAGACACAGAGCTCAGCTGAGCTGAGCTAAAGAAGGGGAATACGTTGCCCGAACCGATCCCACCTTGTTGGGGGGAGGGGCCTAAAACACACCCTTTCCAACAGGCGGACGTTGGGATTTTTCCCGGATCCCAAAATCCCGCCCACTGCCCCGCCCTTTGTCCCGCCCACTGCCACGCCCCTTGCCCCGCCCACTGCCCCGCCCCTTGCCCCGTCCAATGCCCCACCCACTGCCCCGCCCACTGTCATTGCCGAGCTCATCAGCGGTCCGGATTCTCCCACCCCACCCCGGGGGGAACTCCATCAATTCAAATAAACCACCTACCTCCCCTCAGGTGCCGAATGGCACGGCCCGTGGATGGGGCCTTTCCTGGAGATTGTATGCGAGATGTTTGGTGTCGAGCAATAGTTCCTAAACACGATCTTGTTAAATATTTTCTCTGAACATAGATGTTATAATCCTGCATCCATTGTGGATACAAAATGTATTAGCATATAACGTTAAAAGTTATGGATGAATCGAATGTGGGGTGACTAATTGTGGATTACAATATCTGTTGTATTTCTGTCATAGTACCAAGTGAATTAGCTCAAGCCATGCTCTTGTCACGTTTGCAGAGGAAGATATCTAAGAATCATGCGGAGTAAAGGCGGACTGGAGGAGGGTCTGCTGAGCTCCACCTGCTCACAGACCTGGAGGAACATGTCACAGTATTAGTGGTCACCCACAATCGTTCTACCACCCGTGGTGGTGCAGAGCCTGTCGTTGCACTACACGAGGAATGTGGAAAGCAGAAGTCATTTTCATCGAGATCATTGTTTCAAATACTTCCTTTATGTCATGAGGTCTCCATTGATCCCCATCAATAATCCTTGGTTACAGGCTGGGGTTTTGGTGTAGGTTTAGGGTTAGTGATTGGGGCCGGTGGTTATTGGTTAGGATTGGGGGTTAATGGTTGGAGCTGGTGGTTATTGGTTAGGATTGGGGGTTAATGGTTGGGGCCGGTGGTTATTGGTTAGGATTGGGGGTTAATGGTTGGAGCTGGTGGTTATTGGTTAGGATTGGGGGTTAATGGTTGGGGCCGGTGGTTATTGGTTAGGATTGGGGGTTAGTGGTTGTGGCCGGTGATTCTTGGTTAGGATTGGGGTTAGTGGTTGGGGCCGGTGATTATTGGTTAGGATTGGGGGTTAGTGGTTGTGGCCGGTGATTATTGCTAAGGATTGGGGTTAATGGTTGGGGCCGGTGATTATTGGTTAGGATTGGGGGGTTGTGGTAGGGGCCGGTGGTTATTGGTTAGGATTGGGGGGTTGTGGTTGGGGCCGGTGGTTATTGGTTAGGATTGGGGGTTAATGGTTGGTGCCGGTGATTATTGGTTCGGATTGGGGGGTTGTGGTAGGGGCCGGTGGTTATTGGTCAGGATTGGTGTTAATGGTTGGGGCTGGTGGTTATTGGTCAGGATTGGTGTTAATGGTTGGGGCCGGTGGTTATTGGTCAGGATTGGTGTTAATGGTTGGGGCTGGTGGTTATTGGTCAGGATTGGTGTTAATGGTTGGTGCCGGTGGTTATTGGTTAGGATTGGTGTTAATGGTTGGGGCCGGTGGGTATTGGTTAGGATTGGGGGTTAATGGTTGGGGCCGGTGGTTATTGGTTAGGATTGGGGGGTTAGTGGTAGGGGCCGGTGGTTATTGGTTGGGGATAGTCGATACAATATTCGGTTTACAAGTTAATGATTAGAGTTAGAAACCACTATTGACAACACAGTGTCACGAGATCCATCGATTTTAATTTAATTTTTTTTATAAACCTCACGCAGACGAGTCAGAAAACAGCCTCATGAATTGTTCATTCTTGGAACCTTCTTTCTGACAGAGTCCACTTCCCTCCCTCTTTTCACATCTCGACATTTCTCAGAGAAAAAAACATCAGGGACATTAGACTTTGGGACAACAGCTGGATCCAGGTGTTGTGCTGGTTCCATCCAATTATCGGCCTGCCTGAAAAGGGCTTCTGACAATAACCTGTGACCAGGCCCCACCAGTCCCCATCGAATTCCACCGTCACAACTTCATCCATTACCCACCTTCTGCCCCCACTACAGCTGGATTCACAACCATAACCATTCCCCACACTGAGGCTCTCCCATTCCCATTTTATAGTCTCAGTGTAAGTGGTCCCAGGATTGTGTGTCTCAGTGTAAGTGGTCCCAGGATTGTGTGTCTCAGTGTAAGTGGTCCCAGGATTGTGTGTCTCAGTGTAAGTGGTCCCAGGATTGTGTGTCTCAGTGTAAGTGGTCCCAGGATTGTGTGTCTCAGTGTAAGTGGTCCCAGGATTGTGTGTCTCAGTGTAAGTGGTCCCAGGATTGTGTGTCTCAGTGTAAGTGGTCCCAGGATTGTGTGTCTCAGTGTAAGTGGTCCCAGGATCGTGTGTCTCAGTGTAAGTGCTCCCAGGATCGTGTGTCTCAGTGTAAGTGGTCCCAGGATTGGTGTCTCAGTGTAAGTGGTCCCAGGATTGGTGTCTCAGTGTAAGTGGTCCCGGGATTGTGTGTCTCAGTGTAAGTGGTCCCAGGATTGTGTGTCTCAGTGTAAGTGGTCCCAGGATTGTGTGTCTCAGTGTAAGTGGTCCCAGGATCGTGTGTCTCAGTGTAAGTGGTCCCAGGATCGTGTGTCTCAGTGTAAGTGGTCCCAGGATCGTGTGTCTCAGTGTAAGTGGTCCCAGGATCGTGTGTCTCAGTGTAAGTGGTCCCAGGATCGTGTGTCTCAGTGTAAGTGGTCCCAGGATCGTGTGTCTCAGTGTAAGTGGTCCCAGGATCGTGTGTCTCAGTGTAAGTGGTCCCAGGATCGTGTGTCTCAGTGTAAGTGGTCCCAGGATCGTGTGTCTCAGTGTAAGTGGTCCCAGGATCGTGTGTCTCAGTGTAAGTGGTCCCAGGATTGTGTGTCTCAGTGTAAGTGGTCCCAGGATTGTGTGTCTCAGTGTAAGTGGTCCCAGGATTGTGTGTCTCAGTGTAAGTGGTCCCAGGATTGTGTGTCTCAGTGTAAGTGGTCCCAGGATCGTGTGTCTCAGTGTAAGTGGTCCCAGGATCGTGTGTCTCAGTGTAAGTGGTCCCAGGATTGTGTGTCACAGTATAAGTGGTCCCTGGACATACAGGAAGGAATCTTTCTCCCAGCCACAATGATGTCACTGAGGGATTGCCCGCGGGATTTAAATCTCTGATCGGTTTGTGTTTCAACAGCACTTCTTCACTGGAACTGAGGCAAACCTTCAGCCCAGCAATGTGTTTAGCACAGAATGATCCCACACAAACCTATTCCCCACTAACACCGGCCACATTCATTCACTAGAAACAGCCCAGTGCCCGAGAGTAACTGCAGCCCACATCTGACTTCAGTTAAACACACAATTCAAAACAGTGTGAAGAGAAAACAAACTTCATTCTAGTTCAACAGTCTATTGTCTAACCTCCAATTGATACCAGTCAGGAATTGAAAGCTATTTATAACTGCATCAAGGGGCTCTTACAGTTGGGATCTTTATTCTGTCCACTCGAGGAGTTCCAAAACAGACTTTCTCCAGTGAATATAGAGCTGGAGTATTAGTCGTGATGTTCAGCTTGTTGTCTCTAAATATTTAACCTTGTGGTCTCAGACACCAGATAATCAAGCTCAACAACAGAGTGTCTTTTACTGACATTATGAACAGCACTACAAAAATACAGAGCCAGTATAGTTACCGGATCTGGAGAACAGGGATAATGCAGTGGATTCAGAGCTCTCCTCTCCCCAGGTGTGTCTAACAAGCTGTGACTACACTGGCGATATTTATACTGAACTTGTTTGCTACATTCCTGGTCTGACCCTGCTCAAACCATAACCACAAGGTTATCGGGACATTGTTCTGATTGTGACCACAGGGCTGTGTCACTGCCACACACAGATAGCGTTTCCTTGGTTCACATCTCCATACAACACCATCTCTTGACACATCCCCTTTCTACACAATTGCAGCAGACATGAGCAGGGACACAAGGCTCATTCAAAGACACACATTTCATAACAGCAAAGGTTACACTGGGATAAATCTTCAGTCTGTTTCATTCAGGCAAAATACAGAGCAGTCCAGCAGCTGACTGGCAGCTTAACAGTCTCATCGGCCTGCAATATACAGCAGGATTATTGGACCATCATCTGGTTACTTGTTCATCTTTTGTTCAATACATTTGCTGGATGGATTTAAATTGAAAACTAAGTTTGCCGGCGTGATGCTCCATTCACACATTGAAGGGGAGAGAGATGTTGTGGGACACAGGGTAAGTCCAGTTGCTGAAAATGATTAACAGACTGGGTTTTGTGTTTAGTGATCCCGGGCATGTTACCAACACCTTACCTGATCCCAAGGCTAGGACAGGCACTCGGAAAGCTATGGGGAGCTGGGACTTGTCCCTGAGAGTAACCGAAGGTCTGAGACTAAAATAATCGAGAATTAGAAAGGAGAAAAGGCCCCAAAATGGAGCAGTCAGTAACAGAACATCAATTAGTCTCCTCTTACCTTGGAGACATCAAATACTCGACACTGTGTATATTTGAAACAAAGCCGATTTATTTGTCATTGATCCAGAATATGAATCTCCAGCCAATTATAGGGGTCATCAACATCGAGAAACGAACCACAACTGTCAGAATGAACATGGTTCAGTCCTGGATGTGATTATCAGCAGCAATAACAGCAGAATCCAACTTCGGTCGAAATGTGTGAACTCGCCGGTGTCTCAGCAGGCTGGATGAAGCAGTGAATCTCCTCCCACACTCGGAGCAGGTGAACGGCCTCTCCCCAGTGTGAACTCACTGGTGTTTTAACATGTTGGATAACTGAGTGAATCTCTTCCCACACACGGAGCAGGTGAATGGCCTCTCCCCAGTGTGAACTCGCTGGTGTTTTAACACGTTGGATAACTGAGTGAATCTCTTCCCACACTCGGAGCAGGTGAATGGCCTCTCCCCAGTGTGAACTCGCTGGTGTTTTAACACGTTGGATAACTGAGTGAATCTCTTCCCAAACACGGAGCAGGTGAATGGCCTCTCCCCAGTGTGAACTCGCTGGTGTTTTAACACGTTGGATAACTGAGTGAATCTATTCCCACACACGGAGCAGGTGAACGGACTCTCCCCAGTGTGAACTCGCTGGTGTATCAGCAGCTGGGTTGATGAAACAAATCCCTTCTGACACACGGAGCAGGTGTACGGTTTCTCCCCAGTGTGAGTGAGTTGGTGCATCAGCAGGTTAGTATTTCTTTTAAAGGTCTTCTCACAATCAGAACATATAAACGGTCTCTTATCAGGATGAACTTTCTGGTGTCCAAGCAGGATTGATAACTGACTGAATCTCTTCCCACACACGGAGCAGGTGAACAGCCTCTTCTCGGTGTAAACTCGCTGGTGTGCAGCGAGTTGCAATGACTGGCTGAACTTCTCCCCACAGCGAGAGCAACTGAATGGACTCTGATGAGTGTGAAGGAGCTAGTGTTCAGCCGGGCAGAATGACTCCCGGAACCTCTTCCCGCAGTGAGAGCAACAGAACGGTGTCTCGTCGGTGTGAGCTCGCCGGTGTGTAATCAGTTCCTCAGAGGTTGTAAAGCTGTTCCCACAGTCAGAGCATTTAAATGGTCTCCCATCAGCATGATCTATTTGTTGTGCAGTGAGGTGGGATGAACAGGTGACTCCCTTCCCACACACGGAGCAGGTGAATGGCCTCTCCCTATTGCGAGCTCACTGGCGTGTCAGCATGCTGGACAACTGAGTGAATCCCTTCCAACAGAGGGAGCAGGTGAACAGCCTCTCCCCAGTTTCTAGCCGGGACGGTTAATTGAATCCCTTCCCACAGTCCCCACATTCCCAGTTTCTCCGTGGTGCCGGTGTCCTTGTGTCTCTCCAGGTTGGATGATCAGTTGAAGCCTGGTCCACACACAACACGTTTACAGTTTCTCCCCTCTGTGAATGGTGCGATGTTTTTCAGGCTGTGTAACTGGTTAAAGCTCTTTCCACAGGCAGTGCACTGGAACACTCACTCGGGTGTGTGTGTCTTGGTGCTTTTCCAGTCACACTGATGTTTGAAATCTGTTCCCACAGACAGAACAGGCAAACATTTCTCCTTCCACATTCAAAGGCCGATGATATTCAGGTCCTGATGCATCGAGTGACTGTCAGATCTTGACGTGATGTTTGGTTTGAGTTTCCCATTTACATATTTCTCCTTCTAACACCCTGAAAAAGGAGTATACAAAAGACATCACTAAGTACAGGAGAGAAATTCAGGATTTTTATCCAAAAATTTTCCCACCACTGAGGTTAGACTAACTGTCCTGTAATAACGCGATCTATCCCTTTCTCCCTTTTTAAACAAAGGTACAACATTAGCAATCCTCCAGTCCTCTGGCACCACACCTGTAGCCAGAGTGGATTGGAAAATGATGGTCAGAGCCTCTGCTATTTCCTCTTTTGCTTCTTTTAACAGCTTGGGATACATTGGGATTTATGGGGATTTATCCACTTTCAAAGCTGCTAAGTCCCTTAATACTTCCTCTCTAGCTATGTTTATCTTGTCTAATATTTCACACTCCTTCCTCACCGCACAGTCTGCATCACCTCTCTCTTTTGTGAAAACAGATGCAGAGTATTCATTAAGAATCATACCCACATCTTCTGCCTCCACACACAGATTTCCTTTGTGGTCTCTAATAGGCCCCACTCTCTCTAGTTATCCTCTTACTCTTAATGTATTTATAATGTCTACCTGTCCTGCAACCTTCATGGATCTGTGGATATGCACTCCAAGATCCCTTTGTTCCTCTACACTTCTCAGTGTCCTACCATTCATTGTGTATTCCCTTGCCTTGTTAGCCCTCCCTGAATGCATGACCTCACACCTCTCGGGATTGAATTCCATTTGCCACTGTTCTGCCCACCTGACCAGTCCATTGACATCTTCCTATAGTCTACAGCTTTCTTTTTCATTATCAACCACAAGGCCAATTTTTGTATCATCTGCAAACTTCTTAATCATACCGCCTACATTCAAGTCCAAATCATTGATAAAAACGGGACCTGGTACTGAGCCCTGAGGGACCCCACTGGAAACAGCCTTCCAATCACAAAAACACCCATCCACCATTTGCTTCCTGCCTCCGAGCCAATTTTGGATCCAACTTGCCCCTTTGCCTTAGATCCCAGGGGCTTTTGCTTTCGTGACCAGTCTGCCATGTGGGACTTTATCAAAAGCCTTGCTAAAATCCATAAACACTGCATCAAACACAATGCCCTCATTGACCCCCCTGTATAGCCCCTCCAGAAATTCAATCAGGTTAGTCAGACCCAACCTTCCCTTAACAAATCCGTGCTGACTGTCCTTGATTAATCTGTGTCTTTCTAAATGAAGATTTATCCTGTCCCTCAGAGTTTTTTCCAATAATTTTCCCACCACCGAGCTTAGGCTCTCCCCGGCTTGTACTGGTCCCACCTCCCCCAGAAACAGTCCCAATGCCTCAGGAATCTAAAGCCTTCCCTCCTGCACCATCTCAAACCACATATTCATCTGCTGTATCCTCCTATTTCTGTACTCACCAGCAAGTGGCACCGGAAGTAACCCGGAGATTACTACCTTTGCTGTCCTGTTTTTTAAATCTTTTTCCTAGCTCCCTAAAATTTGCCTGAAGGACCTCATTCCGTTTTCTACCTTTGTCATTGGTGCCAATATGGACCATGACCTCTGGCTATTCACCCCACCCGCTCCCTCAGAATGTCCTGCAGCCATTCAGTGACAACCTTGACCCTGGCACCAGGGAGGCAATATACCACCCCTGGAGCCAGGCCTGTAGCCACACAAGCATCTGTCTGTTCCCCAAGTATCGAATCCCCTACCACTATTGTTCTTCCTCTCTTCTTCCTTCCCCCCTGTGCCGCTGAGCTACCCATGGTGCCGGGGAGTATTTTAAAGGCTGAAGCCACCAGCCATCTCCTCCAGCACAGAATGTGACTCACGACCAACAGGAAGGATGTTACTTTAACTACTACGAATGCATAACGAGGGGGAATCAATCTCTGTCCCTTTAACTAACAGCGACATGGAAAGAGGGAAATGAATGACCTTTAAACACCTGGTCCACTTGGCACTGAAGTGTCTGAAACTCATAATAGGAACTCCAGGAAATAAAATACTGACAAATGTTAAACTGTTTTGTTGACAAAAGAAATCTCGATTTAACTTTTAAAAGATAAATTGTTCAACAGGGGTTCACACTGACTCACCTGATTGGCCGACTCAGGATCCACTCCTCAAGCACCGCGATTGGTTGCAGAACACGCTGCTCCCTGGGCCCTCTGGCCTCTGAGCTCACTTCCTGTTGGTTCCTAGGGCAATCAATCACCACTCACCAACATTACTCTGCCAGATGTAGTTGAGAGGCTCAGAGGAAAAAATAAATTGAGGCCGTGAATCTGAGTTCAGAAATAAAATGAGAGAAGCGATGATTAAATGAACAAGGAGAGGCAAAATAAACTAAAGGGTACAATCCTAAAGGGGGTGCATGAACAGTGAGACCTGCGGGTATATGTACACAAATCACTGAAGGTGGCAGGACAGGTTGGGAAAGCAGTTAAAAAACTTACTATAAAAGGCTCAGCAGTCCGGGGAGCGTCGAGAGAGGCGGGAGTCGAGAGAGGCAGCGGCCTATAAAAGGCTCAGCAGTCCGGGACCGGTGCAGCTCCAGCTGGGAGAAGGCAAAAAAGAAGTCGAAAGAAATCAAAAGGTGACGTCACAGCCAACGTGGTAAGTGATTGGCTGCTGATTGGTGAGTAGTTTTTCTTTTTCTTTTTCTTTATTAGTCAGTAACTTTTAACATTGTTGTCGCCAATTTAAGTGTATCTAAGGCTTAAGTCATGGCAGCACAGCTCGGTCACGTGATATGCTCCTCCTGTACCATGTGGGAACACGGGGACAACACCAGTGTCCTTGACGACTACATGTGCGGGAAGTGTATCCACCTCCGGCTCCTGACGGTCTGCGTTGCGGAGTTGGAGCTGAGGGTGGATTCACTCTGGAGCATCCACGATGCTGAGAATGACGTGAGTAGCACGTGTAGCGAGTTGGTCTTACCGCAGGAGAAGGGTCCACAGCCAGCGAGGGAATGGAAGACCAGCAGGAAGAGTAGTGCAAGGAAGGTAGTGCAGGGGTCCCCTGTGGTCATCCCCCTGCAAAACAGATACACTGCTTTGAGTACTGTTGAGGGAGATGACTCATCAGGGGAGGGCAACAGCAGCCAAGTTCATGGCACCGTGGCTGGCTCTGTTGCACAGGAGGGCAGGAAAAAGAGTGGGAGAGCGATAGTGATAGGGGATTCAATTGTAAGGGGAATAGATAGGCATTTCTGCAGCCGCAACCGAGACTCCAGGATGGTATGTTGCCTCCCTGGTGCAAGGGTCAAGGATGTCTCGGAGCGGGTGCAGGACATTCTAAAAAGGGAGGGAGAACAGCCAGTTGTCGTGGTGCACATTGGTACCAACGATATCGGTAAAAAAAGGGATGAGGTCCTACGAAATGAATTTAAGGAGCTAGGAGCTAAATTAAAAAGTAGGACCTCAAAAGTAGTAATCTCGGGATTGCTACCAGTGCCACGTGCTAGTCAGAGTAGGAATCGCAGGATAGTGCAGATGAATACGTGGCTTGAGCAGTGGTGCAGCAGGGAGGGATTCAAATTCCTGGGGCATTGGAACCGGTACTGGGGGAGGTGGGACCAGTACAAACCGGACAGTCTGCACCTGGGCAGGACCGGAACCAATGTCCTCGGGGGAGTGTTTGCTAGTGCTGTTGGGGAGGAGTTAAACTAATATGGCAGGGGGATGGGAACCAATGCAGGGAGATAGAGGGAAACAAAAAGGAGACAAAAGCAAAAGACAGAAAGGAGATGAGGAAAAGTGGAGGGCAGAGAAACCCAAGGCAAAGAACAAAAAGGGCCACTGTACAGCAAAATTCTAAAAGGACAGAAGGTGTTTAAAAAAAACAAGCCGAAAGGCTTTGTGTCTTAATGCAAGGAGTATCCGCAATAAGGTGGATGAATTAACTGTGCAAATAGATGTTAACAAATATGATGTGATTGGGATTACGGAGACGTGGCTCCAGGATGATCAGGGCTGGGAACTCAACATCCAGGGGTATTCAACATTCAGGAAGAATAGAATAAAAGGAAAAGGAGGTGGGGTAGCATTGCTGGTTAAAGAGGAGATTCATGCAATAGTTAGGAAGGACATTAGCTTGGATGATGTGGAATCTATATGGGTAGAGCTGCAGAACACCAAAGGGCAAAAAACGTTAGTGGGAGTTGTGCACAGACCTCCAAACAGTAGTAGTGATGTTCGGGAGGGCATCAAACAGGAAATTAGGGGTGCATGCAATAAAGGTGCAGCAGTTATAATGGGTGACTTTAATATGCACATAGATTGGGCTAACCAAACTGGAAGCAATATGGTGGAGGAGGATTTCCTGGAGTGCATAAGTGATGGTTTTTTAGACCAATATGTCGAGGAACCAACAAGGGGGGAGGCCATCTTAGATTGGGTGTTATGTAATGAGAGAGGATTAATTAGCAATCTCGTTGTGCGAGGCCCCTTGGGGAAGAGTGACCATAATATGGTGGAATTCTGCATTGGGATGGAGAATGAAACAGTTAATTCAGAGACCATGGCCCAGAACTTAAAGAAGGCTAACTTTGAAGGTATGAGGTGTGAATTGGCTGGGATGGATTGGCAAATGATACTTAAGGGGTTGACTGTGGATGGGCAATGGCAGACATTTAGAGACCGCATGGATGAACTACAACAATTGTACATTCCTGTCTGGCATAAAAATAAAAAAGGGAAGGTGGCTCAACTGTGGCTATCAAGGGAAATCAGGGATAGTATTAAAGCCAAGGAAGTGGCATACAAATTGGCCAGAAATAGCAGCGAACCTGGGGACTGGGAGAAATTTAGAACTCAGCAGAGGAGGACAAAGGGTTTGATTAGGGCAGGGAAAATGGAGTATGAGAAGAAGCTTGCAGGGAACATTAAGACGGATTGCAAAACTTTCTATCGATATGTAAAGAGAAAAAGGTTAGTAAAGACAAACGTAGGTCCTCTGCAGTCAGAATCAGGGGAAGTCATAACGGGGAACAAAGAAATAGCGGACCAATTGAACAAGTACTTTGGTTCGGTATTCACGAAGGAGGACAAAAAACAACCTTCCGGTTATAAAAGGGGTCGGGGGGGTCTAGTAAGGAGGAGGAACTGAGGGAAATCCTTATTAGCCGGGAAATTGTGTTGGGGAAATTGATGGGATTGAAGGCCGATAAATCCCCAGGGACTGATGGACTGCATCCCAGAGTACTTAAGGAGGTGGCCTTGGAAATAGTGGATGCATTGACAGTCATTTTCCAACATTCCATTGACTCTGGATCAGTTCCTATCGAATGGAGGGTAGCCAATGTAACCCCACTTAAAAAAGGAGGGAGAGAGAAAACAGGGAATTATAGACCGGTCAGCCTGACATCGGTAGTTGGTAAAATGATGGAATCAATTATTAAGGATGTCATAGCAGTGCATTTGGAAAGAGGTGACATGATAGGTCCAAGTCAGCATGGATTTGTGAAAGGGAAATCATGCTTGACAAATCTTCTGGAATTTTTTGAGGATGTTTCCAGTAGAGTGGACAAGGGAGAACCAGTTGATGTGGTATATTTGGACTTTCAGAAGGCGCTCGACAAGGTCCCACACAAGAGATTGATGTGCAAAGTTAAAGCACATGGGATTGGGGGTAGTGTGCTGACATGGATTGAGAACTGGTTGTCAGACAGGAAGCAAAGAGTAGGAGTAAATGGGTACTTTTCAGAATGGCAGGCAGTGACTAGTGGGGTACCGCAAGGTTCTGTGCTGGGGCCCCAGCTGTTTACACTGTACATTAATGATTTAGATGAGGGGATTAAATGTCGTTTCTCCAAATTTGTGGATGACACTAAGTTGGGTGGCAGTGTGAGCTGCGAGGAGGATGCTGTGAGGCTGCAGAGCGACTTGGATAGGTTAGGTGAGTGGGCAAATGCATGGCAGATGAAGTATAATGTGGATAAATGTGAGGTTATCCACTTTGGTGGTAAAAACAGAGAGACAGACTATTATCTGAATGGTGACAGATTAGGAAAAGGAGAGGTGCAACGAGACCTGGGTGTCATGGTACATCAGTCATTGAAGGTTAGCATGCAGGTACAGCAGGCGGTTAAGAAAGCAAATGGCATGTTGGCCTTCATAGCAAGGGGATTTGAGTACAGGGGCAGGGAGGTGTTGCTACAGTTGTACAGGGCATTGGTGAGGCCACACCTGGAGTATTGTGTACAGTTTTGGTCTCCTCACCTGAGGAAGGACATTCTTGCTATTGAGGGAGTGCAGCGAAGGTTCACCAGACTGATTCCCGGGATGGCGGGACTGACCTATCAAGAAAGACTGGATCAACTGGGCTTGTATTCACTGGAGTTCAGAAGAATGAGAGGGGACCTCATGGAAACATTTAAAATTCTGACGGGGTTAGACAGGTTAGATGCAGGAAGAATGTTCCCAATGTTGGGGAAGTCCAGAACCAGAGGTCACAGTCTAAGGATAAGGGGTAAGCCATTTAGGACCGAGATGCGGAGGAACTTCTTCACCCAGAGAGTGGTGAACCTGTGGAATTCTCTACCACAGAAAGTTGTTGAGGCCAATTCACTAAATATATTCAAAAAGGAGTTAGATGAGGTCCTTACTACTAGGGGGATCAAGGGGTATCGCGAGAAAGCAGGAATGGGGTACTGAAGTTGAATGTTCAGCCATGAACTCATTGAATGGCAGTGCAGGCTAGAAGGGCCGAATGGCCTACTCCTGCACCTATTTTCTATGTTTCTATGTTTCTATGTTTCTTACAGGATCCTGGGCATCACAGAGCATGGTGTACAAAAGCAAGGAAGTTTTGATGAAATTTTATAACATGTCGGCTTCAACATGAGTATTGTGTCCAATTCTAGGCACTGCACATTCGGATGTGATGCCTCAGAGAGAGTGCAGAAAAAGTTTACAAGGTTGATTCACGAGATGAGGGACTTCAGTTGTGTTTATTGACTGGAAACATAGAAACATAGAAAATAGGTGCAGGAGTAGGCCATTCGGCCCTTCTAGCCTGCACCGCCATTCAATGAGTTCATGGCTGAACATTCAACTTCAGTACCCCATTCCTGCTTTCTCGCCATACCCCTTGATCCCCCTAGTAGTAAGGACCTCATCTAACTCCTTTTTGAATATATTTAGTGAATTGGCCTCAACAACTTTCTGTGGTAGAGAATTCCACAGGTTCACCACTCTCTGGGTGAAGAAGTTCCTCCGCATCTCGGTCCTAAATGGCTTACCCCTTATCCTTAGACTGTGACCTCTGGTTCTGGACTTCCCCAACATTGGGAACATTCTTCCTGCATCTAACCTGTCTAACCCCGTCAGAATTTTAAATGTTTCTATGAGGTCCCCTCTCATTCTTCTGAACTCCAGTGAATACAAGCCCAGTTGATCCAGTCTTTCTTGATAGGTCAGTCCCGCCATCCCGGGAATCAGTCTGGTGAACCTTCGCTGCACTCCCTCAATAGCAAGAATGTCCTTCCTCAGGTTAGGAGACCAAAACTGTACACAATACTCCAGGTGTGGCCTCACCAATGCCCTGTACAACTGTAGCAACACCTCCCTGCCCCTGTACTCAAATCCCCTTGCTATGAAGGCCAACATGCCATTTGCTTTCTTAACCGCCTGCTGCACCTGCATGCCAACCTTCAATGACTGATGTACCATGACACCCAGGTCTCTTTGCACCTCCCCTTTTCCTAATCTGTCACCATTCAGATAATAGTCTGTCTCTCTGTTTTTACCACCAAAGTGGATAACCTCACATTTATCCACATTATACTTCATCTGCCATGCATTTGCCCACTCACCTAACCTATCCAAGTCGCTCTGCAGCCTCACAGCATCCTCCTCGCAGCTCACACTGCCACCCAACTTAGTGTCATCCGCAAATTTGGAGAAACGACATTTAATCCCCTCATCTAAATCATTAATGTACAGTGTAAACAGCTGGGGCCCCAGCACAGAACCTTGCGGTACCCCACTAGTCACTGCCTGCCATTCTGAAAAGTACCCATTTACTCCTACTCTTTGCTTCCTGTCTGACAACCAGTTCTCAATCCATGTCAGTACACTACCCCCAATCCCATGTGCTCTAACTTTGCACATCAATCTCTTGTGTGGGACCTTGTCGAACGCCTTCTGAAAGTCCAAATATACCACATCAACTGGTTCTCCCTTGTCCACTCTACTGGAAACATCCTCAAAAAATTCCAGAAGATTTGTCAAGCATGATTTCCCTTTCACAAATCCATGCTGACTTGGACCTATCATGTCACCTCTTTCCAAATGCACTACTATGACATCCTTAATAATTGATTCCATCATTTTACCCACTACCGATGTCAGGCTGACCGGTATATAATTCCCTGTTTTCTCTCTCCCTCCTTTTTTAAAAAGTGGGGTTACATTGGCTACCCTCCACTCCATAGGAACTGATCCAGAGTCAATGGAATGTTGGAAAATGACTGTCAACGCATCCACTATTTCCAAGGCCACCTCCTGAAGTAATCTGGGATGCAGTCCACCAGGCCCTGGGGATTTATCGGCCTTCAATCCCATCAATTTCCCCAACACAATTTCCCGGCAATAAGGATTTCCCTCAGTTCCTCCTCCTTACTAGACCCCCCGACCCCTTTTATAACCGGAAGGTTGTTCGTGTCCTCCTTCGTGAATACCGAACCAAAGTACTTGTTCAATTGGTCCGCCATTTCTTTGTTCCCCGTTATGACTTCCCCTGATTCTGACTGCAGAGGACCTACGTTTGTCTTTACTAACCTTTTTCTCTTTACATATCTATAGAAACTTTTGCAATCCGTCTTAATGTTCCCTGCAAGCTTCTTCTCATACTCCATTTTCCCTGCCCTAATCAAACCCTTTGTCCTCCTCTGCTGAGTTCTAAATTTCTCCCAGTCCCCAGGTTAGCTGCTATTTCTGGCCAATTTGTATGCCACTTCCTTGGCTTTAATACTATCCCTGATTTCCCTTTATAGCCACGGTTGAGCCACCTTCCCTTTTTTATTTTTATGCCAGACAGGAATGTACAATTGTTGTAGTTCATCCATGCGGTCTCTAAATGTCTGCCATTGCCCATCCACAGTCAACCCCTTAAGTATCATTCGCCAATCCATCCCAGCCAATTCACGCCTCATACCTTCAAAGTTAGCCTTCTTTAAGTTCTGGACCATGGTCTCTGAATTAACTGTTTCATTCTCCATCCCAATGCAGAATTCCACCATATTATGGTCACTCTTCCCCAAGGGGCCTCGCACAACGAGATTGCTAATTAATCCTCTCTCATTACATAACACCCAGTCTAAGATGGCCTCCCCCCTAGTTGGTTCCTCGACATATTGGTCTAAAAAAACATCCCTTATGCACTCCAGAAAATCCTCCTCCACCGTATTGCTTCCAGTTTGGTTAGCCCAATCTATGTGCATATTAAAGTCACCCATTATAACTGCTGCACCTTTATTGCACGCACCCCTAATTTCCTGTTTGATGCCCTCCCCAACATCACTACTACTGTTTGGAGGTCTGTACACAACTCCCACTAACGTTTTTTGCCCTTTGGTGTTCTGCAGCTCTACCCATATAGATTCCACATCATCCAAGCTAATGTCCTTCCTAACTATTGCCTTAATCTCCTCCTTAACCAGCAATGCTACCCCACCTCCTTTTCCTTTTATTCTATCCTTCCTGAATGTTGAATACCCCTGGATGTTGAGTTCCCAGCCTTGATCATCCTGGAGCCACGTCTCCGTAATCCCAATCACATCATATTTGTTAACATCTATTTGCACAGTTAATTCATCCACCTTATTGCGGATACTCCTTGCATTAAGACACAAAGCCTTTAGGCTTGTTTTTTTAACACCCTCTGTCCTTTTAGAATTTTGCTGTACAATGGCCCTTTTTGTTCTTTGCCTTGGGTTTCTCTGCCCTCCACTTTTCCTCATCTCCTTTCTGTCTTTTGTTTTTGCCTCCTTTTTGTTTCCCTCTATCTCCCTGCATTGGTTCCCATCCCCCTGCCATATTAGTTTAACTCCTCCCCAACAGCACTAGCAAACACTCCCCCGAGGACATTGGTTCCGATTCTGCCCAGGCGCAGACCGTCCGGATTGAACTGGTCCCACCTCCCCCAGAACCGGTTCCAATGCCCCAGGAATTTGAATCCCTCCCTGCTGCACCATTGCTCAAGCCACGTATTCATCTGAGCTATCCTGCGATTCCTACTCTGACTAGCACGTGGCACTGGTAGCAATCCCGAGATTACTACTTTTGAGGTCCTACTTTTTAATTTAGCTCCTAGCTCCTTAAATTCATTTTGTTGGAACTCATCCCTTTTTTTACCTATGTCATTGGTACCAACATGCACCACGACAACTGGCTGTTCTCCCTCCCTTTTTAGAATGTCCTGCACCCGCTCCGAGACATCCTTGACCCTTGCACCAGGGAGGCAACATACCATCCTGGAGTCTCGGTTGCGGCCGCAGAAACGCCTATCTATTCCCCTTACAATTGAATCCCCTATCACTATCGCTCGCCCACTCTTTTTCCTGCCCTCCTGTGCAACAGAGCCAGCCACGGTGCCATGAACTTGGCTGCTGCTGCCCGCTCCTGATGAGTCATCCCCCTCAACAGCACTCAAAGCAGTGTATCTGTTTTGCAGTGGGATGACCACAGGGCACCCCTGCACTACCTTCCTTGCACTACTCTTCCTGCTGGTCTTCCATTCCCTCGCTGGCTGTGGACCCTTCTCCTGCGGTAAGACCAACTCGCTACACGTGATACTCACGTCATTCTCAGCATCGTGTTGTTCTCCTTGGAGCAGAGAAGGTTGTGAGCAGATTTGATCGAGGTGTTCAAAATCATGAGGGGTCTAGACAGAGTAGATCGAGAGAAACTGTTCCCATTGGCAGAAGGGTGGAGAACCAGAGGACACAGATTTAAGGTGATTGGCAGAAGAACCAAAGGCAACATGAGGAAAAACGTTTTTGCGTAGCGAGTGGTTAGGATCTGGAATGCACGGCCTGAAAGGGTGGTGGAGGCAGACTCAATTGTGGCTTTCAAAAAGGAATTGGATAAGTACTCGAAGAAAAACCTTTGCAGGGCTATGCGGTAAGGGCAGGGGAGTGGGACTAGCTGAAGTGCTCCTGCAGAGAGCCGGCACAGGCTCGACGGGCTGAAAGGCCTCCTTCTGTGCTGTAACCATTCTATGATTCGATGATATCCAGAAAATTAAA
Source organism: Pristiophorus japonicus (assembly GCF_044704955.1). Classification (NCBI taxonomy): domain Eukaryota; kingdom Metazoa; phylum Chordata; class Chondrichthyes; family Pristiophoridae; genus Pristiophorus; species Pristiophorus japonicus. The sequence continues at coordinate 330,451,677 of NC_091979.1, forward strand.
CTCCAGACCAGTTATAGGGATTAATTACATCAGTAACAATAAAACCCAGCTGTCAGAGTGAACATGGTTCAGTCCAGGATGTGATTAACAACAACAGTAACAGCAAAATCCAACCGCTGCAGTCACTTGTGAACTTGTTGCTGTGTCAGCAGGTTGGATGACCGAGAGAATCCCTTCCCACACTCAGAGCAGGTGAACGGCCTCTCCCCAGTGTGAACTCGCTTGTGTTCAGTGAGGGCGGATGAAGAAATGAATCCCTTCCCACACTCAGAGCAGGTGAACGGTCTGTCCCCGGTGTGAACTCGCTGGTGTGACAGTAAGCTGGATGACTGAGTAAATCCCTTTCCACACATGGGGCAGGTGAACGGCCTCTCCCCAGTGTGACTGCGTCGATGAGTTTCCAACAGGGATGGGTAATTCAATCCCTTCCCACAGTCCCCACATTCCCACGGTTTCTCCGTGGTGCCGGTGTCCTTGTGTCTCTCCAGGTTGGATGATCAGTTGAAGCCTGGTCCACACACAACACGTGTACGGTTTCTCCTCACTGTGAATGGTGCGATGTTTTTTAGGCTGTGTAACTGGTTAAAGCTCTTTCCACAGGCAGTGCACTGGAACACTCTCACTCGGGTGTGTGTCTCTGTGCTTTTCCAGTCACACTGATGTTTCAAACCTTTTCCCACAGACAGAACAGACAAACATCAGGTCCTAATGAATCGAGTGACTCTGTCAGATTTTGACATCAGGTTTGGTTCGAGTTTCCCGTCTGCAAATCCTCCCTTTATAATATCCTGTAAAAGGAATTTACAAAGGTCAGCACTAGAAGTGCAGGATAGAAACTGAGGACAGATAATTCTAGCTCTATGGAACATTCTTTCCTCTTGTTCCCCCAAATCTAAATCCCCGTCCCACACACTCTCCGTCCCTGAGCTGAAATCCAAACCCATCGCACCATCTCCATCATTTCTTCCCTCCATCCCCAGTTTTCTCCCTCCCTCCCTCTGCTCTGGTTGGGTTCAGTTAAAGTTCTTCACCTGCTGTGTGCAGAGTGAGAATAAGATCAATGAGGCAATGGTTTTCTCTCCTGGTCACTGGGACCCTGAAGCCCCGACCACTTTCTTCCTGCATCATGATGGTCACGCTGCACCGTGATCCTGCCCTGTCTACACTGGCGGTCACTGAGCCCGCTCCCCCGGGCCTGTCCCCGCGGTGCACACACGGGGCCCGGCCCTGCCCGGCCCGGCCCGGGGGCTTGTATTCAGGGCCTGAGGCCTTTACCGGGTGATTATAAAGATTGTCGGCCCACCCAGGGCTCCAATCCCTCCCCTGTGCCCACAATCTGGGGTGCAGCCGGGAAGAGCGGAGTCGGTGAGTTTCTCAGATGGGGAGCAGGAGGGGAGAGAATAAAGGCAAATCCCGCCCATCCGGGTCCCACACTCGAGGGACATGTGACCCAGGCCCACGGCCTGATAGACAGGAGCTTCCAACCAATAGGGAGTAAGCAGGGCGGGGCTGGAGGTGTGAGCCAGTGGCGGCTCCTCCAACCAATCGGGGAGCCCGAGGGGCGGGACTTGTGCCCCTGATTGGCTGAGCCGCAGGATGTGACTTTGTGCAGTCCCTTGTTCAGGGCCTGGGGCCAGGGGAGGCTGGGGGCCTTTATTGCCCTTACTGGACACAAGGCTCTGGGCTCACAACCCACTGGCTCACATTTTAATACAGACTTTTAAATTCATCAATCAAAGGGGCAGGGTCTGTAACTCTGTTGTGGGACAGTTCCTGAGACACACTGTATCTCCCCCTCTCCTCCACACAGGGTTTGTGGTAGTTCAAGGGACAGCGATTTTCCTTGTTCTGCCACTTTGTCTTTTCCCCAGATTACAGACTCTCGGCGTTTACCAATAACTCGAGTCTTGGTTTTGAACTTCCAGAATTCCCTCGACTCTGCAAAGCGGTCACCCAATCTACGCTTGGTCTCCCCAATGTAGAGGAGACCACGTCGTGAGCAGTGACTACAGTATACTGAATTAAAAGAACAAGTAAATCGCTGTTTCACCTGGAAGGAGTATTTGGGGCCCTGGATAGTGGGAAGGGAGGGGGTAAAAGGGCAGGTGTTGCATCTCCTGTGCTTGTACAGTCAGGTGCCGTGGGAAGGGGAGGGGTGCTGGGGGCGACAGCAGAATAGACCAGGGTGTCACGGAGGGAGCGATCCCTTCAGAATGCTGAGGGGTGGGGAAGATGTGATTGGTGGTGGGATCACGCTGGAGGTGATGGAGGATGATCCATTGAATGTAGAGACTGGTGGGGTGAAAGGTGACGACAAGGGGAACCCAGTCATGTTTCTAACAGGGAGGGGAAGGGGTGAGAGCAGAGGTGCGGGAAATAGAAAGGACACGGTCGAGCGCCATGTTAACCACGGCGGAGGGGAATCCTCTGTTGAGGAAAAAGACATGTCAGAGGGCGAGAGTGGATAGTGGTCGAAAGCCTATCCCCAGAGATGGAGACGAAGTCAGGGAAGGGAAGAGTCGTTGAGCGACCATGTGAAGGTGAGGGAAGGGTGGAAATTGGATGCAAAGTGAATGAAATTTTCAAGTTCAGGGTGAGAGCAGGAAATGACACCGATACAGTCATCAATGTAACGGAATAAGAGGCGAGGGAGGGAATAAAGAGGTGAGCCCACTGACTCCCACAGCACGGATAGAGGATCGGCTATCGAACAGAAAACAGAGAGTCGGGATAAATGGGTCATTCTCGGGTTGGCAATCAGTAACTAGTGGGGTGCCGCAGGGATCAGTGCTGGGACCCCAACTATTTACAATCTATATAAACGACTTGGAAGAAGGGACTGAGTGTAACGTAGCCAAGTTTGCTGATGATACAAAGATGGGAGGAAAAGCAGTGTGTGAGGAGGACACAACAAATCTACAAAAGGACATAGACAGGCGAAGTGAGTGGGCAAAAATTTGTCAGATGGATTATAATGTTGTAAAGTGTGAGATCATGCACTTTGGCAGAAAAAAATCAAAGAGTAAGTTATTATTTAAATGGAGAAAGATTGCAAAGTGCTGCAGTACAGCGGGACCTGGGGGTCCTGGTGCATGAAATACAAAAGGTTAGTATGCAGGTACAGCAAGTGATCAGGAAGGCCAATGGGATCTTGGCCTTTATTGCAAAGGGGATGGAGTATAAAAGCAGGGAAGTCTTGCTACAGTTATACAGGGTATTAGTGAGGCCACACCTGGAGTACTGCGTGCAGTTTTGGTTTACATATTTACGAAAGGATATACTTGCTTTGGAGGCAGTTCAGAGAAGGTTCACTCGGTTGATTCAGGGGATGAGGGGGTTGACTTATGAGGAAAGGTTGAGTAGATTGGGCCTCTACTCATTGGAATTCAGAAGAATGAGAGGTGAACTTATCGAACTGTATAAGGTTATGAGGGGGCTTGACAAGGTGGATGCAGAGAGGATGTTTTCACTGATGGGGGAGACTAGAACTAGGGGGCATGGTCTTAGAATAAGGGGCTGCCCATTTAAAAGAGATGAGGGGAAATTTTTTCTCTCAGGGTTGTAAATCTCTGAGGGAGCAGTGAAAGCTGGGACATTGGATATATTTAAGACAGAAATAGACAGTTTCTTAAATGATAAGGGTTATGGGGAGTGGGCGGGGAAGTGGAGCCGAGTCCATGATCAGATCAGCCATGATCTTATTAAATGGCTCCTGCACACTCTCCACCTTGCCATCCTCGCCTGCTGTCCGGACACGCCATGGAGCAACATCTTGCCGTCCGGAGGAGGCGGGGGTCCCCGATGGAGGGCACTCTACGCGGGATTCCTCCCACTATTTATCGGGGACTTGGCCTGGAGGGTGGTGCACGGAGCAGTCCCGTGCAATCAATCTTTAAGCCGGTTCACGGGCTCCCAGGCTGCCTGCAATTTCTGCGATCTGGAGGAGTCCGTGTTCCATGTTTTTATTGAAGGCACGAGGTTGCAGCCCCTGTTTTATTATTTAAAGGGGCTGCTCCTCAATTTCTGGCTGCACTTCAGTCCCACACTCCTGATCTTTGGGCACCCTGTGCGGAGGGGAGCGGGTAGGTCCGAGGGCCTCCTCGTAGGACTGCTCCTGGGCACGGCCAAGGGTGCCATCAGCCGGTCCAGGCAGCGGGCGGTCGAGGGGGTCGTTCAGCCTGACTGCCTGCCTCTCTTCCGCTCTTACATCCGGTCCAGGGTGTCCCTGGAGATGGAGCACGCGGTGTCCACCGGTACGCTCGCGGCCTTCCGCGAGAGGTGGGCGCCGGAGGGACTGGAGTGCATCATCACCCCCGGCAACCAAATGTTAATTTGATTTTATATGTTTGAAAGTTTAATTTATTTTAATTGCCGTGTTTTAGTGTCCCCCTCCCCTTTTATAGGGGGCACTTGTAAATTATGGTTTTAGTGCCCACAAAAAAACAAAAAAAACCCCTAAATGGGCCTTGAACAATGTTTGGAGTGTCCCCCAGGGGGGCACTTGACTGAACTGGGTAATTTTGTTTCCAATGGAAAGAGTTTGTTGGTGGCTCCGCTCGCGGCCTTTGAGCTCGGAGACCCGGGTGAGGTGGGGCAGAGTTGTGTGCAGGCGTGGGGCCAGCCTATTGTGGGAGATTGCCGGCCAACGCAAGACGTTTCTCAGCCGCCGCACAGAATGGAGGAGTGCGCCCAGCCTCCCTGCGGACTCTCATACTCACGTAGTGCACGGGCCTTGGTTACTGTCGGGGGTTACAGGCGGTCGGCCGCCATCTTTGGGCAGCACGGGTCCGCCCGCCGCGGGGAGCAGGGAGCGACAGGGGCGGGGCTTCCTCGATGTCACATGCTTTCCATTGTCCCGTTACAGGGCAGGGAGCATGTGCGGCGGCCATCTTGCTGCAGGGAGGCCATCAGGTGCAGGATGGGGACCAGTGACATGAATACAGGAGAACATCAGAAATAGGAGATGAGTCGGCCCTTTGGCCCCTCGGGCCTGCCGCCATTCAATAAGATGATGGCTGCAGCATCTGGGGTGGTTCTCCTTGGAGCAGTGAAGGTGCAGGGCAGGTTTAACAGGTGCTCACAGTCAGGAAGGCTTTAGATTGAGTCAGGGAACAGAGTGGTTCTGCTCACACAATCAGAGAATGGTTACAGCACGGAAGGCCATTCGGCCCGTCGAGCCCTTACCAGCTCCCAGCGAGTCCCACTGCCCCGCCCTTTCCCCCAGCCCTGCAAATGTTTTCTTTCAGATACTTATCCAACTCCCTTTTGAAAGCTGTGATTGAGTCTGCCTCCAGCTCCCTTTCAGGCCGTGCATTCCAGATCCTAACCACCCGCTGCGTAAAAGGAGAATAACCCCAGCTTCTCCAGTCTATCCACGTAACTGAAGTCCCTCATCTCGTGAATCATTCTTGTAAATCTTTTTCTCTAAGGCATCACATCCGAATGTGTGGTGCCCAGAATTGGACACAATACTCCAGTTGAGGTTGAACCAGTGTTTTACAAAGGTTGATCATAACTTCCTTGCTTTTGTACTCTGTGATCCCAGGATCCTGTAAGTTTTTTAACTGCTTTCCCAACCTGTCCTGCCACCTTCAGTGATTTGTGTACATATACCCGCAGGTCTCACTGTTCATGCACCCCCTTTAGGATTGTACCCTTTAGTTTATTTTGCCTCTCCTTGTTCATTTAATCATCGCTTCTCTCATTTTATTTCTTAATTCAGATTCACGACTTCATTTTATTTTTTCCTCTGAGCCCCTCAACTACATCTGGCAGTGTAATGTTGGCGAGTGGTGATTGATTGCCCTGGGAACCAACAGGAAGAGAGCTCAGAGGCCGGAGGGCCCCGGGAGCAGCGTGTTCTGCAACCAATCGCGGTGCTTGAGGGGTGGATCCTGAGTCGGCCAATCAGGTGAGTCTGTGTGAACCCCTGTTAAACTGTTCATCTTTTAAAAGTTAAATCAAGTTTTCTTTTGTCAACAAAACAGTTTAACATCTGTCAGTATTTTATTTCCTGGAGTTGCTATTATGAGTTTCAGACACTTCAGTGCCAAGTGGACCAGGTGTTTAAAGGTTTCTTTCATGTTGTTGTTAGTTAAAGGGACAGATTGATTCCCCCTCATTATGCATCTTTAGTAGTTAAACAAAAATCCTTCTTGTTAATAGTGAGTCACATTCTGCACTGTGGAGACGGCTGGTGACATCAGCCTTTAAAATACTCCTCCTCTTGTTCAAATCCCTCCAAGGCCTCGCCCCTCCCTATCTCTGTAATCTCGTCCAGCCCACCAATCCTCTTAATAAGGAGAAACAATTTTCAGTGTCACAGGCTCAGTACCCAGAATGGAGTTGAGGTAGAAGACCAGCCATGATCTTATTGAATGGTGGAGCAGGCTCGAGGGGTCGTATGGCCTACTCCTGCTCCAATTTCTTGTGTTCTTAAAGGGTAGTGAAAATGCAGAACTCGATGTTTCCAATAAAACTGAGGCTGGGGGCAATTGAACAGGCTCAAGGGCTGAATGGCCTTTTCCTGTTCCTATGTTCCTACTTACAGTGATGACTTTTGTAAACAGCTTTTACAAGGGTTTAGAAGGGGAGGATACACAGAGGGGATTAAACCTGGGCCCCTTCTATTCCTATGACACAGTCACGCTGGTCAGTGCCTGTACCCACTGAGCCATTGGGAGGAGGGTCCAGTCACCCTGCTGGAAAATGCATGTGTGAGGCCTCAGGTGAGGACAGTGGAATAGCCTGTTGACACTCACTGTCGAGGTTCACACATGGAGTTTGGGCACATGGGTCACATATTGGAGAGAAACTGGTGAGTATAGTACTGAACCCAGCCAGAGTCAGCACCTTCAGGAGAGGGGCACCAGTGAGTGTAGAACTGAACCCAGCCAGAGTCAGTACCTCCAGGGGTGGGGAACCAGTGAGTATAGAACTGAACCCAGCCAGAGTCAGTACCTGCAGGGGAGGGGAACCAGTGAGTATAGAACTGAACTCAGCCAGAGTCAGCACCTTCAGGGGAGGGGAACCAGTGAGTATAGTACTGAACCCAGGCAGAGTCAGTACCTTCAGGGGAGGGGAACCAGTGAGTGTAGAACTGAACCCAGCCAGAGTGAACACCTTCAGGGGAGGGGAACCAGTGAGTGTAGAACTGAACCCAGCCAGAGTCAGTACCTTCAGGGGAGGGGAACCAGTGAGTGTAGAACTGAACGCAGACAGAGTCAGTACCTTCAGGGGAGGGGAACCAGTGAGTGTAGAACTGAACCCAGCCAGAGTCAGCACCTCCAGGGGAGGGGAACCAGTGAATGTAGAACTGAACCAGAGTCAGTACCTTCAGGGGAGGGGAACCAGTGAATGTAGAACTGAACCAGAGTCAGTACCTTCAGGGGAGGGGAACCAGTGAGTGTAGAACTGAACCCAGACAGAGTCAGTACCTTCAGGGGAGGGGAACCAGTGAGTGTAGAACTGAACCCAGCCAGAGTCAGCACCTCCAGGGGAGGGGAACCAGTGAATGTAGAACTGAACCAGAGTCAGTACCTTCAGGGGAGGGGAACCAGTGAATGTAGAACTGAACCAGAGTCAGTACCTTCAGGGGAGGGGAACCAGTGAGTGTAGAACTGAACCCAGCCAGAGTCAGTACCTCCAGGGGAGGGGAACCAGTGAATGTAGAACTGAACCAGAGTCAGTACCTTCAGGGGAGGGGAACCAGTGAGTGTAGAACTGAACCCAGACAGAGTCAGTACCTTCAGGGGAGGGGAACCAGTGAGTGTAGAACTGAACCCAGCCAGAGTCAGTACCTTCAGGGGAGGAAAACCAGTGAGTGTAGAACTGAACCCAGCCAGAGTCAGTATCTTCAGGGGAGGGGAACCAGTGAGTGTAGAACTGAACCCAGCCAGAGTCAGTACCTCCAGGGGAGGGGAACCAGTGAGTGTAGAACTGAACCCAGCCAGAGTCAGTACTTACAGGGGAGGGGAACCAGTGAGTGTAGAACTGAACCCAGACAGAGTCAGTACCTTCAGGGGAGGGGAACCAGTGAGTGTAGAACTGAACCCAGCCAGAGTCAGTACCTTCAGGGGAGGGGAACCAGTGAGTGTAAAACTGAACCCAGCCAGAGTCAGTACCTTCAGGGGAGGGGAACCAGTGAGTGTAGAACTGAACCCAGCCAGAGTCAGTACCTCCAGGGGAGGGGAACCAGTGAGTGTAGAACTGAACCCAGCCAGAGTCAGTACCTTCAGGGGAGGGGAACCAGTGAGTGTAGAACTGAACCCAGCCAGAGTCAGTACCTCCATGGGAGGGGAACCAGTGAGTGTAGAACTGAACCCAGCCAGAGTCAGATATTAGTGAACCAGTTGGGTTTCTATGACAATCTGGCCATTTCCATGCTCACCTTGTTCTAGTGCCAGCCCCACAAATTATCAGATTCATTAAGTTCAAATTACTAACCTGCCTCTTTGTGGTTTCTTTCTCACACTCCCCTTTTCCTGTTTTAAATTAAATTTACAGGATATTAGAAGGGGAGGATTTGCAGACGGGAAACTCAAATCACACACTGCATCAAGATCTGACAGAGTCACTCGATTCATCGGGACCTGAATATCATCGGCCTCTCAATATGGAAGCAAAAAGCACCGTTGCCAGTGGGGAGAAAGTGTCGACGTGTTGTGTGTGTGGACGAGACTTAGCCCAATCTCTGGCCTATCGAGACACAAGTGCAGTCACACTGGGGAGAGGCAATTCACCTGCTCCGAGTGTGGGAAGGGATTCACTCAGTCATCCCACTTTCTGATACACCAGCGAGTTCACACCAGGGAGAGGCCATTCACCTGCTCCGAGTGTGGGAAGGGATTCACTCAGTCATCCAGCCTGCTGATACACCAGCGAGTTCACACTGGGGAGAGGCCATTCACCTGCTCCGAGTGTGGGAAGGGATTCACTCAGTCATCCCACTTTCTGATACACCAGCGAGTTCACACCAGGGAGAGGCCATTCACCTGCTCCGAGTGTGGGAAGGGATTCACTCAGTCATCCAGCCTGCTGACACACCAGCGAGTTCACACTGGGGAGAGGCCATTCACCTGCTCCGAGTGTGGGAAGGGATTCACTCAGTCATCCAGCCTGCTGACACACCAGCGAGTTCACACTGACGAGAGACCTTTTAAATGCCCGAACTGTGGGAAGAACTATAAAAGTCCCGGGGAACTGAGCTGCCATCAGTGTGTTCACACTGGGGAGAGACCGTTCAGGTGCTCTCACTGCGGGACTGGGTTCACGCGATCATCTGGACTCACTGTACACCAGTGCACTCACACTGGGGAGAGGCCGTTCACCTGCTCCATGTGTGGGAAGGGATTCACTGAGTTATGCCACCTGCTGACACACCAGCGAGTTCACAAGTGACTGCAGGGGTTGGATTCTGCTGATGTTAATAACCCTATAACTGGGCTGGACTTTAATATTCTGGATCAACAGGATATAAATCAGCTTTGCTTTAAACATATTGCTGTGGATTTTTGTCTTTCCCACCGGAGTGTTTAGCATCACCCGGCTGGAGCTCAGAGAGGACAATCTGGGGGGGTATCGTACGGTGGGAACAGAACTTCAGCCTGGACACAGTCCTTCAGGGCCACACTGAGAGGGCCAAACGGCACTTTGGTCTCTCTTGTCTCTCTGCACTGACAGCAAACTTGCGGTATGTAAGAAATGTATCCCAGTCGCTCTCCCCCATGGTTCAGAGCTCCTGGGCACGGAACAGAAGGCTCCTTTAGAAATTATCCCCAGAGCTTTATTTGCTTTTTTAAATGGCCGTATTAACCCACATCGCTACTTTTAGTGATTTGTGTATCTGTACCCCTCGATCCCTTCGCTCCTCTGCACCATTTAGACTCTTATTTTCCAAATAGAATGTGGCCTCCTTATTCTTCATACCAAAACACACCACCTCTCACTGATCGAAACTGAAATTCATTTCCCAATTACACACGCATTCTGCAACGTATTAATGTCTTGCACTGTGTCACAGTCTTCCTCAGTATTAACTCTACCTCCCAATTTGTGTCATCTAAAAATGTGGAAATTGTACTTCTGATTCCCGAGTCCAATCCTTTATGTAAATGCTGAACAACAGTGGTCCCAGCACCGATCCCTGGGGAATACCACCTCCCACCTATTGTCAGAACAGTGGTCCCAGCACCGATCCCTGTGGATCGCCACCTCCCATCTATTGCCAGAACAGTGGTCCCAGCACCGATCCCTGTGGATCGCCACCTCCCATCTATTGCCAGAACAGTGGTCCCAGCACTGATCCCTGGGGAACACCACTGCCCATCTATTGCCAGAACAGTGGTCCCAGCACTGATCCCTGGGGAACACCATCTCCCACCTATTGCCAGAACAGTGGTCCCAACACCGATCCCTGGGGAACACCACCTCCCACCTATTGCCAGAACAGCGGTCCCAGCACCGATCCCTGGGGAACACCACCTCCCACCTATTGCCAGAACAGTGGTCCCAGCACCGATCCCTGTGGATCGCCACCTCCCATCTATTGCCAGAACAGTGGTCCCAGCACCGATCCCTGTGGATCGCCACCTCCCATCTATTGCCAGAACAGTGGTCCCAGCACTGATCCCTGGGGAACACCACTGCCCATCTATTGCCAGAACAGTGGTCCCAGCACTGATCCCTGGGGAACACCATCTCCCACCTATTGCCAGAACAGTGGTCCCAACACCGATCCCTGGGGAACACCACCTCCCACCTATTGCCAGAACAGCGGTCCCAGCACCGATCCCTGGGGAACACCACCTCCCACCTATTGCCAGAACAGTGGTCCCAGCACCGATCCCTGTGGATTGCCACCTCCCACCTATTGCCAGTCTGAGTAGCTACTCTGAACCCCTACTCTCTGTTTCCTGTTTTGTAACCAGCTTGCTACCCACAACAGTATGTAAGATCAACAGGATGACCAAGGTCAGGCCTGTGGAGTGAAGGGCCAGGAGCAGAGTGGATGGAGAGATGGCTGCAAAACAGGAATCATTTGTTGGAGTTGAAGGAAGTTTGTTGCCATATTTCCACCCATTCTGTTACCTGACCTTTGACTCCACACGACCTGACCGTGGTCATTCTGTGTGACAGTACATACTGCAGACACAGTGCACCAGAGGTGGAGGGGGTGGATATTGAGTCCTGTGGCAGGGGCGCTGATGAAGTGGAATTCTCTGAGTTTTGAGGCAGTGCTTGTGGCATTTTTCACCAATTTCCAGTTTTTAAATAAAAATCTTATTGCCAGTTTATTAAAGCCATTAAAAGCATCTCGGGTCGCACAATAAAATGAGGCCTCATAGCTTTCCACCAGAGTTAGAATCACTTTCGAAAGTATTTAGTGACTGAGCCAGACTGGGCCGGGCCTCAGGTGTGAGTTAGTGATGGAACACTGGCGGCCAGTGTACTTGGCCCCAGGGCTGAGAACCAGGGCTCTCGGGTTTCTGTGACATTGATTGATGGATTTTGTTCATTGCCCAGTCTCAGTCGCAATGGTGGGTCATCTTACTGTCCAGTGAGGCGGGGGTCCCCATTGGAGGGCTCTCTACGCAGGGTCCTTCCCTGCACCATTGGGGATCTGGGGTGGAGAGTGTTGCACCGAGCAGTCGTGTGCAACGGTTTTTATTATAACTTTTATTTATATTATACCTTTAACGTAGTAAAACCTCCCAAGGTGCTTCACAGCGGTGTTAACGAGACAAAACAGATAAATTTGACACCGAGCCACAAAAGAAGAAATTAAGGCAGATGACCGAAAGCTCGGTTAAAGGGGTTGGTTTTAAGGAGCGTCTGAAAGGAGGAAGGACAGGTGGAGAGGGAGGTTTAGGGAGGGAGTTCCAGAGCTTCGGGTCCAAACAGCTGAAAGCACGGCCACCGATGGTTGAGCAGATATAACGAGGGATGTTCAAGAGGGCAGAGTTTGAGGAGCGCAGACGTCTTGTGGTGTTGTGAGGCTGAAGAAGACAGGGAGGGGCCAGGCCATGGAGTGATTTGTAAACAAGGAGGAGAATTTTGAAATCGAGGTGTTGTTTAACCGGGAGCCAATGTAGGTCAGTGAGCACAGGGGTGGTGGGTGATTGTGACTTGGTGCAAGTTAGGACACGGGCTGCTGAGTTTTGGAAGACCTCAAGTTTACGTAGTGTAGAATGTGGGAGGCCGGCCAGGAGTGAGTTGGCGAAGTCAAGTCGAGAGGTAACAAAGGCATGGATGAGGGTTTCAGCAGTAGGAGAGCTGTTCTGAACGCCCTTCCAGACTCCAAGGCCGGTTTTGTATTTTGCAGCCTGGAGAGAATCCCTTCCCACACACGGAGCAGGTGAACGGCCTCCCCCCGGTGTGCCTGTAGCGATGAGTTTCCAACAGGGATGGGTAATTGAATCCCTTCCCACAGTCCCCACAGTCCTCACATTCCCACGGTTTCTCCGTGGTGCCGGTGTCCTTGTGTCTCTCCAGGTTGGATGATCAGTTGAAGCCTGGTCCACACACACAACACGTGTACGGTTTCTCTCCACTGTTCGTTTTTGCAGGCTGTGTAACTGGTTAAAGCCCTTTCCACAGGCAGTGCACTGGAACACTCACTCGGGGGTGTGTGAGTCTCGCTGCTTTTCCAGTCACACTGATATTTGAAATCTGTTCCCACAGACAGAACAGACAAACATTTCTCATTCTATGTTCAAAGGCCGATGATATTCAGGTCCTGAGCGAGTGCCTCAGTCAGATCTTGACTATATGTTTGGTTTGTGTTTTTCGTCTGAAAATCCTTCCCTTCTAATATCATGTAAAAGGAGTTTACAAAAGTCATCACTGTAAGTGCAGGATAGAAATTCAGAACAGACAATTCTAGTTTCTAATGAATATTCTTTCTTGTCTTGTTCCTGCACACACTCCCTCCTGCCTGTGCTGGAGTCCAAACCACCTCCAATCTTTTCCCTTTTGTTTGACTTCTCTCCCTCCCCTGAAGGTGCTGACTCTGGCTGGGTTCAGTTCTACACTCACTGGTTCCCCTCCCTCTCCTCCCCTGAAGGTGCTGACCCTGGCTGGGTTCAGTTCTACACTCACTGGTTCCCCTCCCCTGAAGGTGCTGACACTGGCTGGGTTCAGTTCTACACTCACTGGTTCCCCTCCCTCTCCTCCCCTGAAGGTACTGACTCTGGCTGGGTTCAGTTCTACACTCACTGGTTCCCCTCCCCTGAAGGTGCTGACTCTGGCTGGGTTCAGTTCTACACTCACTGGTTCCCCTCCCTCTCCTCTCCTGAAGGTGCTGACTCTGGCTGGGTTCAGTTCTACACTCACTGGTTCCCCTCCCCTGAAGGTGCTGACTCTGGCTGGGTTCAGTTCTACACTCACTGGTTCCCCTCCCTCTCCTCCCCTGAAGGTGCAGACTGTATCTGGGTTCAGTTCTACACTCACTGGTTCCCCTCCCTCTCCTCCCCTGAAGGTGCAGACTGTATCTGGGTTCAGTTCTGCACTCACTGGTCCCCTACTTTTTGTGAAGTGCTCCTGGCACTTTGTTAAACACACACAGCAGAAGCACATTAATGTGATGGGAGATCACTGACTCATGAGCAACCAGTGGTGTAGAGCCTCCTGAGAATCCGGTCCTTTTACAGCCAGTATTAACGTTTTACTATGTTAAAGGTACTATATACATAAAAGTTATTACATTGTATTATTACAGGAGCTGGGTCACGGGAAGAGTCCCATTAAAATCAGTGATACATTTGTTTACTAAAAGTAGTAATTTTGCCTTAATTTACAGACGCTCCTTGACCCGCTGGAGATTACTCAGCACTTCCTGGTTGTCCCGGAGTTTGTGTCTTTGTGTCCCGGGTAGTTGTGGGGAGGTGGATAATGTGAAGTGTTTTCCCTCAAACTCCAGGAGGAAACTGGAGCTTTGTGTTGTGGCTTTAAACAGATGAACCCTGTGGGGGGGAGCAAACATTGCAAGGTTTGGTAGTGAAATGGATCCATTCAGGACACACAGCAGGGATTATTTCAGGAAGTAACACAGTGCAGTGAGAAAGGAAATGCAGTGGATGTTGTGTAGATGGATTGTCAAAAGGTTTTGATCAAATGAAGGCTCACGGTGTTAAAGGGAGTGGGGCAGTGTGGAGAGGAAGTTGGGTAAAGGGCAGAAAACAGAGAGTAGCGGTTAATGGATATTCTTCAGATGTAAACAGTGGTGTCCCCAGGGTCAGTGTTGGGACCATTGCTCTGCTCAATGTAGAGAAATGATCTGGGCTTGGGTATATGGGGCACACGATCAAAATCTCCTGGGAACGGCAAAAAGGTCCATGGCCAATTGTGAAGAGGACTTTAAGTGCCTTCATTGTCAATACACAGGTTAGTAATTGGGGCAGGTAGATGTGAAATGAAATTTAATGCAGAGAAATGTGCTGTGGTAGATTTTGGGAGGAAGATAAAAGGAGGAAATGTACATTAAATGGTAAAACTTTCAATGGAGTAGAGGAACAGAGAGATTTAGGGTTGTCAGATTCTAGCTAATTCCTTGTCTTATTAAGGAACACAAGAACATAAGAAATAGGAGCAGGAGTAGGCTATCTGGCTCCTCGAGCCTGCTCTGCCATTCAATAAGATCATGGCCAATCAGATCCTGGCCTCAACTCCACTTCACCGCCCACTCCCCATAACCCTTCACTCCCTGATCTTTCAAAACTCTATCTCCACCTTAAATATATTCAATTATTATTATTAGCAACTTTAATATCTTAAGAAATATAATTTGAGCAGATTCTCTGTGCTCTACCACGTCAGAGTAAAGATGCAAGTCCCACGTGTTCACAGTAACTGACACCAGGTCAGCCCGCTGGATGGAACCTCGGGGGCCCTGAGCTTGATCTCCGGTGTCTCCAGTCCCCACTGCCCCCTTACATCAGTCTCCCCTCACTTTTATACCCTGCACTGATCCACCTCTGGCACCGGACTCTGCTTTGTCGTCTCTGCTGGGTTTGGGCAGGAAGTGAGGAAAAGACAGCTGGAACTTGTCTAATCTGTGATTTACACGGACACTTTCCCTGGTTCCCAGCACTTACTTTTCTTCAGTAATTTTCTCAATATCCCTAAACTCCCCTGCCTGCTGTTAATCATTATTTCTTATAGTTTCACAATTACAGGTATAAACATCACAAATTATAATCTAATCTATTGTGTTACTCACTCTGGTTTAAGCTTATATTGTGGTTACTGACAGACAAACCCTGTTCTTTCCCCTGATCTGATTACAGATTCTAACAGTGGGTTCAATGAATGGAATGTCTCAGTGTTGCCATGGTGACCTGTCGGCAGTAAATCGATTGTTTGAGTTTCTAACTCAGACTAAACTTCTCTTTCCCTAATGCACATTATATCAGCCAGTTTATGTCAAAGTCAATGTATTTTAGCCATTTTATGTTAAGAATGTGTTTAAAGAAGCACATGGGGCCCTCGGTTTATAAATAGGGGTGTGGAGTACAAAAGGGCAGAGGTCATGTAAACCTGCACAAATCATTGGTTAGGCTGCAGTTCGAATATTGTGTCAGGTTTTGGGGATCTTACACCAGGAAGGCCATGGAGAGGATGCAGAGAGATTCACTGAGATGATACCAGGGAAGAGAGGCTTTAGTTATCAGGGGAGATTGGAGAAACTGGGGCTCTTTTCATTAGAACAAAGGGTAACTGGAGATCTGAGGGAGGTGTTCAAAATTTGATCAGGTAAATGAGGATAAACTATTTCCACCAGTGGGTGAGTCAGTAACTCGAGTGCATCAAATTCAAATCATCACCAAAAGGCTCAGACCCAGGGATAAACCATCGAACACTCTGTACAACAATGTTCGGGACACTCACTGTCCCTCCGCATCTGTGTCCAGGGGAGGAACTGATGGGTTTCTATCTTTGTGTTAAATAATGTTCTCACCGAGGTGATGGATGTCAGTGCCGGGGAATGGGTCATTCTGAGCACCGAGTGTCTGTCATAAACACTCTCCAGTCAGGTACAGGGGGCTAGATACAGAGTAAAGCTCCCTCTACACTGTCCCATCAAACACTCCCAGGGCAGGTACAGCACGGGGTTAGATACAGAGTAAAGCTCCCTCTACACTGTCCCATCAAACACTCCCAGGGCAGGTACAGGGGGTTAGATACAGAGTAAAGCTCCCTCCACACTGTCCCATCAAACACTCCCAGGGCAGGTACAGGGGGTTAGATACAGAGTAAAGCTCCCTCCACACTGTCCCATCAAATACTCCCAGGGCAGGTACAGGGGGTTAGATACAGAGTAAAGCTCCCTCTACACTGTCCCATCAAACACTCCCAGGGCAGTTACAGGGGGTTAGATACGGAGTAAAGCTCCCTCTACACTGTCCCATTAAACACTCCCAGGGCAGGTACAGGGGGTTAGATACAGAGTAAAGCTCCCTCTACACTGTCCCATTAAACACTCCCAGGGCAGGTACAGGGGGTTAGATACAGAGTAAAGCTCCCTCTACACTGTCCCATTAAACACTCTCCAGTCAGGTACAGGGGGTTAGATACAGAGTAAAGCTCCCTCTACACTGTCCCATCAAACACTCCCAGGGCAGTTACAGGGGGTTAGATACAGAGTAAAGCTCCCTCTACACTGTCCCATTAAACACTCTCCAGTCAGGTACAGGGGGTTAGATACAGAGTAAAGCTCCCTCCACACTGTCCCATCAAACACTCCCAGGGCAGGTACAGCACGGGGTTAGATACAGAGTAAAGCTCCCTCTACACTGTCCCATTAAACACTCTCCAGTCAGGTACAGGGGGTTAGATACAGAGTAAAGCTCCCTCCACACTGTCCCATCAAACACTCCCAGGGCAGGTACAGGGGGTTAGATACAGAGTAAAGCTCCCTCTACACTGTCCCATCAAACACTCCCAGGGCAGGTACAGCACAGGGTTAGATACAGAGTAAAGCTCCCTCTACATTGTCCCATCAAACACTCCCAGGCAGGTACAGGGGGTTAGATACAGAGTAAAGCTCCCTCTACACTGTCCCATCAAACACTCCCAGGGCAGGTACAGGGGGTTAGATACAGAGTAAAGCTCCCTCTACACTGTCCCATCAAACACTCCCAGGGCAGGTACAGGGGGTTAGATACAGAGTAAAGCTCCCTCGACACTGTCCCATCATACACTCCCAGGGCAGGTACAGGGGGTTAGATACAGAGTAAAGCTCCCTCTACACTGTCCCATCATACACTCCCAGGGCAGGTACAGGGGGTTAGATACAGAGTAAAGCTCCCTCTACACTGTCCCATCAAACACTCCCAGGGCAGGTACAGCACGGGTTAGATACAGAGTAAAGCTCCCTCTACACTGTCCCATCATTCACTCCCAGGGCGGGCACAGGGGGTTAAATACAGAGTAAAGCTCCCTCTACACTGTCCCATCAAACACTCCCAGGGCAGGTACAGGGGGTTAAATACAGAGTAAAGCTCCCTCAACACCGTCCCATCAAACACTCCCAGGGCAGGTACAGCACGGGGTTAGATACAGAGTAAAGCTCCCTCTACACTGTCCCATCAAACACTCCCAGGGCAGGTACAGCACGGGTTAGATACAGAGTAAAGCTCCCTCTACACTGTCCCATCATTCACTCCCAGGGCGGGCACAGGGGGTTAAATACAGAGTAAAGCTCCCTCTACACTGTCCCATCAAACACTCCCAGGGCAGGTACAGGGGGTTAAATACAGAGTAAAGCTCCCTCAACACCGTCCCATCAAACACTCCCAGGGCAGGTACAGCACGGGGTTAGATACAGAGTAAAGCTCCCTCTACACTGTCCCATCAAACACTCCCAGGGCAGGTACAGCACGGGTTAGATACAGAGTAAAGCTCCCTCTACACTGTCCCATCAAACACTCCCAGGGCAGGTTCTGCACGGGTTAGATACAGAGTAAAGCTCCCTCTACACTGTCCCATCAAACACTCCCAGGCAGGTACAGCACGGGTTAGATATAGAGTAACGCTCCCTCTACACTGTCCCATCAAACACTCCCAGGGCAGGTACAACACGGGTTAGATACAGAGTAAAGCTCCCTCTACACTGTCCCATCAAACACTCCCAGGGCAGGTACAGGGGGTTAGATACAGAGTAAAGCTCCCTCTACACTGTCCCATCAAACACTCCCAGGGCAGGTACAGGGGGTTAGATACAGAGTAAAGCTCCCTCTACACTGTCCCATCAAACACTCCCAGGGCAGGTACATGGACATGTTACCATTACCTTCTCTGGATACCAAGGCTAGGAGAGGCCTCTGGAAGGTATGGGGAGCTGCGGTTTGTCCATGAGAATAACCGAACTGAAATAATCGAGTAATGATCGGGTGTCAGTTGTGTCTCAGTGGTAGCAGTTTTGTCTGAGTCAGTAGGTTGTGGGTTCAAATCAACCTGTAGAGACTTGAGCACAACATCTAGGCTGACATTCCAATGTAGTACTGAGGGAGTGCTGCACTCAGTGTTGTCATCTTTCAGATGAATCACTGAATCAAGGCCCCATCAGCCCTCAACCAATCTCACTAAAACAGATTATCTGGCCAGTATCACATTGCTGTTCATGGCAGCTTGCTGTGTGCAAATTGTCTGCCACATTTTCTGCATTGTATCAGTGAATGCACTTCAAATGTACTTTGATGATGTTGTACTTCATTGGCTGTAAAGCACTTTGGGACATCCTGAGGTCATGTGAGGTGTTACATAAGGACAGGTCTTTGTTAAATGAAGGAGAAAAGTTCCAAAAAAGGAACAGTCAGTAACAGGATATCAATTAGTCTCCTCTTATATTGGAGAAATCAAGGAATCGACACTCTGTGTTGGATACAAAGCTGATTTATTTGTCAGATATCCAGAAAATTAAACTCCAGCCCAGTTACAGGGGAAACACAGCCCAGTTGTCAGAATGAACATGGTTCAGTCCCGATGTGATTAACAGCAGAATCCAATCCTTGCAGTCACTTGTGAACTCGCTGGTGTTTCAGCAGGTGGGATGGGTCAGTGAATCTCTTCCCACACATGGAGCAGGTGAATGATCTCTCCCCAGTGTGGACTCGCTGGTGTTTCAGCAGGTGGGATGGGTCAGTGAACCCCTTCCCACACACGGAGCAGGTGAATGGTCTCACCCCAGTGTGAACTCGCTGGTGTTTCAGCAGGTGGGATGGGTCAGTGAATCTCTTCCCACACACGGAGCAGGTAAACGGCCTCTCCCCAGTGTGAACTCGCTGGTGTTTCAGCAGGGTGGATGAATTTGTGAATCCCTTCCCGCACACGGAGCAGGTGAACGGCCTCTCCCCAGTGTGAACTCGCTGGTGTTTCAGCAGGGTGGATGAATTTGTGAATCCCTTCCCACACACGGAGCAGGTGAACAGCCTCTCCCCAGTGTGACTACATCGATGCGTTTCCAGCAGGGACGGGGAACGGAATCCCTTTCTACAGTCCCCACAGTTTCACGGTTTGTCCGTGGTGCGGGTGTCCTTGTGTGTCTCCAGTTTGGACGATCAGTTGAAGCCTCGGACACACATAGAACTCCGTGCTGTGAATGGTGCGATGTTTTTTCAGGCTGTGTCATTGGTTAAAGCTCTTTCCACAGGCAGTGCACTGGAACACTCACTCGGGTGTGTGTATCTCGGTGCTTTTCCAGTCACACTGATATTTGAAATCTTTTCCCACAGACGGTTCAGACAAACATTTTTCCTTCCACATTCAAAGGCCGATGATATTCATGTTGCAGTGGATCGAGTGACTGTCAGATCTTGGTGATATTTGGATCGAGTTTCCCATCTGCAAATCCTCCCCTTCTAATCCCCTGTCAAAGGTGTTTACACAAGTCATCACTGTAAGGACAGGATAGAAATTCAGAATAGTCAATTCTAGTTTCTATGGCACACACATTCCTCTCTGGTTTCCTCACAGCTGTAAATCCAAACCCATCACATCATCTCCAACATTTTTTCCTTCTTGCTGAAGGTGCTGACTCTGGCTGGGTTCAGTTCTACACTCACTGGTTCCCCTCCCTCTCCTCCCCTGAAGGTGCTGTCGCTGGCTGGGTGCAGTTCTACACTCACTGGTTCCCCTCCCTCTCCTCCCCTGAAGGTGCTGACTCTGGCTGGGTTCAGTTCTACACTCACTGGTTCCCCTCCCCTGAAGGTACTGACTCTGGCTGGGTTCAGTTCTACACTCACTGGTTTCCCTCCCTCTCCTCCCCTGAAGGTACTGACTCTGGCTGGGTGCAGTTCTACACTCACTGGTTCCCCTCTCGCTCCTCCCCTGACGGTACTGACTCTGGCTGGGTTCTAGTTAGGCCACAGCTGGAGTACTGCGTGCAGTTCTGGTC
Organism: Pristiophorus japonicus; assembly: GCF_044704955.1. Classification (NCBI taxonomy): domain Eukaryota; kingdom Metazoa; phylum Chordata; class Chondrichthyes; family Pristiophoridae; genus Pristiophorus; species Pristiophorus japonicus. Next base: position 330,472,069 of record NC_091979.1, read on the forward strand.
ACCACATTACAGGAAAGATATGATTGCACCAGAGAGGATACAAAGATTTACGAGGACGTTGCCTGGACTGGAGAATTTTATCTATGAGGACAGATTGGATCGGCTGGGGTTGTTTTCTTTGGAACAGAGGAGACAGAGGGGAGAGCTTATTGAGGTGTATAAAATGATGAGGGGCCTGGATAGAGTGGATAGGAAGGACCTATTTCCCTTAGGAGATGGATCAATAACTGGAGGTATAGATTTAAAGTAATTGGTCGAAGGTGTAGATGGGATTTGAGGAGAAGTTTTTTCACCCAGAGGATGGTGGGAGTCTGGAACTCACTACCTGAAAGGATGGTAGAGGCAGAAACCCATAGCATTTAAAAATACCTGGATATGCACTTGAGGGGCCTTCTCGATGGATAGAAAGGACCTATTTGCCTTAGCAGAATGGCCAATAACTCGTGTGGCATAGAATTAAAGTAATTGGTAGAAGGATTAAAGGGGAGACCTAATTGAGGTGTATAAAAATAGGAGGGCCTGGATAGAGTTGATAGCAAGGACCTATTGCCCTTAGCAAATAGGTCAGCTGTGGCTCAGTGGGTAGCTCTCTCAGCTCAGAGTCAGAAGGTTGTGGGTTCAAGTCCCACTCCAGGGACTTGAGCACAATAAATCTAGGCTGATACTCCAGTGTAGTGCTGAGGGAGTGCTGCACTGTCAGAGGAGCCGTCTTTTAGATGAGACGTTAAACTGAGGCCCCGTCTGCTCTCTATCTGGTGGCCGTAAAAGATCCCATGGCACTATTTCGAAGAAGAGCAGGGGTGTTATACCCGGCGTCCTGGCCAATATTTATCCCTCAATCTAAATAACAAAAAGTTTATCTGGTCATTATCACGTTGCTGTCTGTGGGAGCTTGCTGTGTGTAAATTAGCAGCCGCCTTTCCCACATTACAACAATTACTATGCTCCAAAAGTGCTTCATTCTCTGTGAAGAGCTTTGAGATGTCCGGCGGTCGAGTTCGGATTGTCGGGAGTCCGGGGACGTTGGAGGAGAGGCCGAGAAAAAGGCCCAGCGGTAGTTCGAGCGGGGAGTTTGGAGAGGCGAATTCCCCAGTCTCATCCTCCAGGAGACCAACATTTACTTTAGTCACTATTTTCCTTTTCATGTACCTGAGAAACTCTTACAATCTGTTTTTATATTTCATGCTCGTTTACTTTCATAATCTATCTTCCCACTCTTAATCATTTTTTTAGTCATTCTTTGCTGGCTTTTAAAAATTTCCCAATTCTCTGCCTCCCATTAGTCTTGGCTACATTATCTGCCTTTATTTTCAATTTCATTCCCTCCCTTATTTCCTTCGTTAGCTACGGATGGTAATCCCTTCTCTTACAGTCTTTCCTTCTCTTTGGGATATATTTTTGTTGCGAGTTATAAAATATCTCCTTAAATGTCTGCCACTGTTCATCAACCGTCCCATACTTTAATCTCTTTCCCCAGTCCACTTTAGCCAACTCTGCCCTCATACCTTTGTAGTCTCCTTTATTTAAGCTTAAGACCCTGGTGCGAGAACCAACTTTCTCACCCTCCAATTGAATTTGAAATTCAACCATATTATGGTCACACGTTCCTGGAGAATCATTTACTGAGAGACCATTTATTAATCCTGTCTCATTACACAGTACTAGATCTAAGATAGGCTGCTCCCTGGTTGGTTCCACAATGTACTGTTCAAGGAAACTATCCCGGATACACTCTATGGACTCCTCCTCAAGGCTACCCTGGCCAATTTGCTTTGTCCAATCAATATGAAGGTTAAAATCACCCATGATTATTGTCGTTGCTTTATTACAAGCCTGCATTATTTCTTGATGTATACTCCGTATAACAGTGTAGCTACTGTTGGGGGATCTATAGACTATGCCCACCAGCGAGGTTTTCCCTTATTATTCTTATCTCCACCCAAACTGATTCAACCTCTTGATCCTCTGAGCCAATATCGTTTCTCACTAACGCACTGATCCCATCCTTTATTAACAGAGCTACCCCACCTCCTTTTCCTTTCTGTCTGTCCTTCCGAATTGTCAAATACCCCTGAATATTTAGTTCCTCGTCCTGGTCACCTTGCGACAATATCTCTGTAATGGTTATCAGATCATAACCATTTGTATTTATTTGTGCCGTCAACTCATGTATTATGTGTTGACAGTGTTTGATGGGACAATGCAGAGGGAGCTTTACTCTGTATCTAACCCGTGCTATACCTGCCCTGGGAGTGTTTGATGGGACAGTGCAGAGGGAGCTTTACTCTGTATCTAACCCGTGCTATACCTGCCCTGGGAGTGTTTGATGGGGCAGTGCAGAGGGAGCTTTACTCTGTATCTAACCCGTGCTATACCTGCCCTGGGAGTGTTTGATGGGGCAGTGCAGAGGTAGATTTACTCTGCTGTATGTCAGATCTTGACTTGATGTTTCATTTGAGATTCCCATCTGCAAATCCTCCCGTTCTAATACCCTGTAGAAGGAGTTTACAAAATACATCACTGTAAGTATAGGATAGAAATTCAGAACAGATAATTCTAGTTTCTATGGAACATTCTTTCCTATCTTGTTCCCCCAAAGCTATAAATCCCCGTCCCACACACTCTCCCTCCTCCCTTAGCTGAAATCCAAACCCATCGCACCATTTCTTTCCTGCACTCCCAGTTTTCTCCCTCCCTCTACTCTGGTTGGGTTCAGTTCTTCACCCAGTGTGTGCAGAATGAGAATAAAATCAATGAGTCAATAATTTTCTGTCCTGGTCACTGGGACCCTGAAGCCCCGCCCACTCTTTGTTGCAGTACCAAGATGGCTGCACTGCACGTGGAACCGTATGCTCAATCCTTCACCAAGATGGCGGCCCGTGACCCGGACCTGTCACCGATTAAAAGGCTCACGGGCACCGTCCGATGGAACATTGATCGGGCGCTGGATCACTTTCAGGCCCTAAGGCTGTTCTCCAACTTTATAAACCGTGCGGCGCGGCCTAACCACATTTTATTCATCTCCCGTTCACACCCACCCACATTATTTTGCTTGGGTTTTATTGCCCACATTGCTCAAGACCCAAATCTCCAAACACAGAGTGAGCAATTCAGAGAGGTGATTCTGAGGGGGATTACTAGGGTAGATGCTGAGAGGTTGTTTCCCCCGGCTGGAGAGTCTCGAACTAGAGGGCATAGATTCAGGATAATGGGTCGGCCATTTAAGACAGAGAAGAGAATGAATTTCATCACTCAGAGGGTTGTGAATCTTTGAAATTCTCGATCCAAAGGACTGTGGATGCTGAATCATTGAGTATATTCAAGGCTGAGAATGATAGATTTTTGGACTGTCGGAGAATCACGGGATATGGGGATAATGCAGGAAAGTGGAGTTGAGGCCAATGATCAGCTATGGTCTTATTGATTGGTGGAGCAGGCTCGAGGGGCTGGTGGCCAACACATGATACTTAAAGGGTTGATGGTGGATAGGCAATGGCAGACATTTAAAGATCAGATGGATGAATTACACCTATTGTACATCCCTGTCTGGCGTAAAAATAAAACAGGAAAGGTGGTTGAACCGTGGCTAACAAGGGAAATTAGGGATAGTGTTAAATCCAAGGAAGAAGCATATAAATTGGTCAGAAAAAGCAGCAAACCTGCCGACTGGGAGAAATTTGGAATTCAGCAGAGGAGGACAAAGGGTTTAATTCGGAGGGGGAAAAGAGAGTATGAGAGTAAGCTTGCAGGGAACATAAAAACTGACTGCAAAAGCTTCAATGGATATGTGAAGAGAAAAAGATTAGTGAAGACTTATGTAGGTCCCTCGCAGTCATAATGGGGAACAAGGAACTGGCAGACCAATTGAACAAATACTTTGGTTCTGTCTTCATTAAGGAAGATACGAATAACCTCCCGAATATACTAGTGGACCAAGGATCTAGTGGGAAGTCGGAACTGAGGGAAATCCTTATTAGTCAGGAAATTGTGTTCGGGAAACTGATGGGATTGAAGGCCGATAAATCCCCGGGGCCTGATAGTCTGCATCCCAGAGTACTGAAGGTAGTGGCCCTAGAAATAGTTGATGCATTGGTGGTCATTTCCCAAAATTCCATGGACTCGAGATCAGTATCCATGGACTGAGGGTAGCTAATGTAACCCCACTTTTTAAAAAAGGAGGGAGAGAGAAAATAGAGAATTATAGACCGGTTAGCCTGACGTCGGTGGTGGGGAAAATGCTGCAATGAATTATTAAAGATGTAATAGCAGCACATTTGGAAAGCAGTGACAGGATCGGTCCAAGTCAGCATGGATTTATGAAAGGGAAATCATGTTTGACAAATCTTCTAGAGTTTTTTGATGATGTAACTGGTAGAGTGGATAAGGGAGAACCAGTAGATGTGGTGTATTTGGACTTTCAAAAGGCTTTTGACAAGGTCCCACACAAGAGAGTAGTGTGCAAAATTAAGGCACATGGTGTTGGGGTAATGTGTTGACGTGGATAGAGAAATGGTTGACAGACAGGAAGCAAGGAATGGGAATAGATGGGTCCTTTTCAGAATGGCAGGCAGTGACTAGTGGGGTGCCGCAAGGTTCAGTGCTGGGACCCCAGCTATTTACAATATACATTAATGATTTACATGAAGGAATTGAATGTAATATCTCCAAGTTTGCAGATGACACTAAGCTGAGTGGCAGTTTGAGCTGCGAGGAGGATGCTAAGAGGCTGCAGAGCGACTTGGATAGGTTAGGTGAGTGGGCAAATGCATGGCAGATGCAGTATAATGTGGATAAATGTGAGGTTATCCACTTTGATGGCAAAAACAGAAAGGCAGATTATTATCTGAATGGTGACAGATTAGGAAAAGGGGAGGTGCAATGAGACCTGGGTGTCATGGTACATCAGTCACTGAAGGTAGGCATGCAGGTACAGCAGGCAGTAAAGAAAGCAAATGGCATGTTGGCCTTCATAGCGAGAGGATTTGAGTACAGGAGCAGAGAGGTCTTACTGCAGTTGTACAGGGCCTTGGTGAGACCGCACCTTGAGTATTTGCAGTTTTGGTCTCCTAATCTGAGGAAGGACATTCTTGCTATTGAGGGAGTGCAGCGAAGGTTCACCAGACTGATTCCCGGGATGGCTGGACTGACATATGAAGAAAGACTGGATCGACTGGGCCTGTATTCACTGGAATTTAGAAGAATGAGAGGGGATCTCACAGAAACATATAAAATTCTGACGGGACTGGACAAGTTAGATGCAGGAAGAATGTTCCCGATGGTGGGGAAGTCCAGAACCAGGGGTCACAGTCTAAGGATAAGGGGTAAGCCATTTAGGACCGAGATGAGGAGAAACTTTTTCACTCAGAGAGTGGTGAACCTGTGGAATTCTCTACCACAGAAAGTTGTTGATGTCAGGTGATTGGATATATTCAAAAGGGAGTTAGATGTGGCCCTTACGGCTAAAGGGATCAGTGGGTATGGAGAGAAAGCAGGAATGGGGTACTGAGGTTGCATGATCAGCCATGATCATATTGAATGGTGGTGCAGGCTCGAAGGACCGAATGGCCTATTCCTGCACCTATTTTCTATGTTTCTATGTTTCTATGCTTTTAATTCTTATGTTCTTATATAACTTCACACCTTCCCATGAAAACCTCCTCAGAATTGATAACACTAATTGTGTCCTTTCTCCATTAACCCCACCTGATCACTTGGCCCTCTTGTGGTGGGCTCTGAGAAACTCCTCTGGGTGAATGTCACTGGGGAAAATGCAAGGTGTGTGTGGAATTAAATAATCATGTTCAAAAAACTCTGGTGCCTGCAGTAGATGTTTATGAGCAGCAGGTGGCGACAGTGACCGTATTGAAACAGGAACCATGCAGAGGCTGCTGTTGCTGAGCAGATCAGTCACTGTCTGCATTGTTGGAACAAGTTATATCGTCGTTATCAATCAATAATTACTGATACTCACATTACTGCTCAGTCCAATTTGAAGAGAGCATTCATCCTGAGAATTAATCTGCCGGAACAATAGAGATTGAATTAATTTCAATCCAGACTTTGGGAAGTATGTCAAGACCTTGAAGATGGTGCAGAAGAGATTGACTAGAATTCTACCAGGAATGAGATATTTCAGTTATACAGAGACGGGAGAAACTGGGATTGAGCAGAGAAGGTTAAAGGATGATTTAATAGAGGTGATTAAAATGATGAAAGGTTGTGATAGAATCCTAGAGGTTTACGACACAGAGTGAGACCATTGTGCCCATCGTGTCTGTGGGTTCCTAATCCCACTTTCCAGCTCTCGGTCCACAGCCCTGTAGGTTACGGCACCTCAAGTGTATATCCAGGTACTCTTTCAATGAGATGGGGGTTTCTGCCTGAACCTCCCTTTCAGGCAGTGAGTTCCAGACCCCCAGCACCTTCTGGATGAAAAGGATTTCGCCTCAATCCCCTCTAATCCTTCTACCAATTACTTTACATCTATACTCCCTGGTTATTGACCACTCTGCTCCGGGAAATAGCTCCTCCCTATCCACTCTATCTAGGCCCCTTATAATCTTATACACGTCAATGAAATCTCCCCTCAGCCTCCTCTGTTCCAAAGAAAACAACTCCAGCCGATTCAATCTTTCCTCATAGTCAGAATTCTCCAGTCCTGGCAACATCCTCATCAATCTCCTCTGTACCCTCTCAAGTGCAATCGCATCTTTCCTGTAATGTGGTGACCAGAACTGAACGCAGTACTCTCGCTGTGGCCTAACTAGTGTTTTATAGAGTTAATACATAACCTCACTGCTCTTATATTCTATGTCACGACTAATAAAGGCACGGATTCCGTGTGCCTTTTTAACCACCTTATCTACCTGTCCTGCTATCTTCAGGGATCTGTGGACCTGCACTCCCAGGTCCTGGAGTACGGGACAGTTAGTGTCTCCTTATCTAAGGGGGGATATATTTACCTTGGTGGTGGTGTACCCGGGGTTCACCAGATTGATTCCTGGGATGAGAGAGCTGACTTATGGTGAGAGATTGTGTCGAATGGGCCGATGCTCTCTGCAGTTTAGAAGAACGAGAGATGCTATCATTGAAAGATACAAGATTCTGAGGGGGATTACTAGGGTAGATGCTGAGAGGTTGTTTCCCCGGCTGGAGAGTCTAGAACTAGAGGGCATCATTTCAGGATAAGGGGTGTGCCATTTAAGACAGAGAAGAGGATGAAGTCCATCACTCAGAGCGTTGTGAATCTTTGAAATTCTCAATCCAAAGGACTGTGGATGCTGAGTCGTTGAATATATTCAAGGCTGAGATAGATAGATTTTTGGACTGTAGGAGAATCAAGGGATATGGGGATAATGCAGGAAAGTGGAGTTGAGGCCGATGATCAGCCATTGTGTTATTGAATGGTGGAGCAGTCCCGAGGGGCCGTGTGGCCCACTCCTGCTCCGAATTCTTATGTTCTTATATAACTTCACACCTTCCCATGAAAACCTCCTCAGAATTGATACCAATAATTGTGTCCTTTCTCCATTAACCCCACCTGATCACTTGGCCCTCTTGTGGTGGGCTCTGAGAAACTCCTCTGGGTGAATGTCACTGGGGAAAATGCAAGGTGTGTGTGGAATTCAATAATCATGTTCAAAAAACCTGGTGCCTGCAGTAGATGTTTATGAGCAGCAGGTGGCGACAGTGACCGTATAGAAACAGGAACCATGCAGAGGCTGCTGTCACTGTCTGCATTGTTAGAACAAGTTATATCGTCGTTATCAATCAATAATTACTGATACTCACATTACTGCTCAGTCCAATTTGAAGAGAACATTCATCCTGAGAATTAATCTGCCGGAACAATAGAGATTGAATTAATTTCAATCCAGACTTTGGGAAGTATGTCAAGACCTTGAAGATGGTGCAGAAGAGATTGACTAGAATTCTACCAGGAATGAGGTATTTCAGTTATACAGAGACGGGAGAAACTGGGATTGAGCAGAGAAGGTTAAAGGATGATTTAATAGAGATGATTAAAATGATGAAAGGTTGTGATAGAATACTAGAGGTTTACGTTACACTAGACCCTGTATCTGTTTATATTACACCAGACCCTGTCCCTGTTTATATTACACTAGACCCTGTCTCTGTTTATATTACACCAGACCCTGTCTCTGTTCATATTACACTAGACCCTGTCTCTGTTTATATTACACTAGACCATGTCTCTGTGTATAATACATTAGACCCTGTCTCTGTTTATATTACACTAGAACCTGTCCCTGTTTATATTACACTAGACCCTGTCTCTGCATATATTACACTAGACCCTGTCTCTGTTTATATTACACTAGACACTGTCTCTGTTTATATTACACTAGACCCTGTCTCTGTTTATATTACATTAGACCCTGTCTCTGTTTATATTACACTAGACCCTGACCCTGTTTATATTACATTAGACCCTGTCTCTGTTTATATTACACTAGACCCTGTCTCTGTTTATATTACACTGGACCCTGTCTCTGTTTATATTACACGAGATCCTGTCCCTGTTTATATTACACTAGACCCAGTCTCTGTTTATATTATACTAGATCCTGTCTCTGTTTATATTACACTAGACCCTGTCTCTGTTTATATTACACGAGACCCTGTCTCTGTTTATATTGCACTAGACCCTGTCTCTGTTTATATTACACTAGACCCTATCTCTGTTTATATTACACTAGACCCTGTCTCTGTTTATATTACACTGGACCCTGTCTCTGTTTATATTACACTGGATCCTGTCCCTGTTTATATTACACTAGACCCTGTCTCTGTTTATATTATACTAGATCCTGTCTCAGTTTATATTACACTAGACCCTGTCCCTGTTTATATTACACTAGACCCTGTCCCTGTTTATATTACACTAGACCCTGTCTCTGTTTATATTACACTAGTCCCTGTCTCTGTTTATATTACACTAGACCCTGTCTCTGTTTATATTACACTCGACCCTGTCCCTGTTTATATTACACTAGACCCTGTCTCTGTTTATATTACACTAGACCCTATCTCTGTTTATATTACACTAGACCCTGTCTCTGTTTATATTACACTAGACCCTGTCCCTGTTTATATTACACTAGACCCTTTCCCTGTTTATATTACACTAGACCCTGTCTCTGATTATATTACATTAGACACTGTCTCTGTTTATATTACACTAGACCCTGTCTCTGTATATATTACACTAGACCCTGTCTCTGTTTATATTACACTGGACCCTGTCTCTGTTTATATTACACTAGACCCTGTCCCTGTTTATATTACACTCGACCCTGTCTCTGTTTATATTACACTAGACCCTGTCTCTGTTTATATTACACTAGACCCTGTCTCTGTTTATATTACACTAGACCATGTCTCTGTTTATATTACACTAGACCCTGTCTCTGTTTATATTACACTAGACCCTGTCCCTGTTTATATTACACTAGACCCTGTCTCTGTTTATATTACACTAGACCCTGTCCCTGTTTATATTACACTAGACCCTGTCTCTGTTTATATTACACTAGACCCTGTCTCTGTTTATATTACACTAGGCTCTGTCCCTGTTTATATTACACTAGACCCTGTCTCTGTTTATATTACACTAGACCATGTCTCTGTTTATATTACACTAGACCCTGTCTCTGTTTATATTACACTAGACCCTGTCCCTGTTTATATTACACTAGACCCTGTCTCTGTTTATATTACACTAGACCCTGTCCCTGTTTATATTACACTAGACCCTGTCTCTGTTTATATTACACTAGACCCTGTCTCTGTTTATATTACACTAGGCTCTGTCCCTGTTTATATTACACTAGACCCTGTCTCTGTTTATATTATACTAAACCCTGTCTCTGTTTATATTACACTAGTCCCTGTCTCTGTTTATATTACACTAGACCCTGTCTCTGTTTATATTATACTCGACCCTGTCCCTGTTTATATTATACTAGACCCTGTCTCTGTTTATATTACACTAGACCCTGTCCCTGTTTATATTACACTAGACCCTGTCCCTGTTTATATTACACTAGACCCTGTCTCTGTTTATATTACACTAGACCCTGTCTCTGTTTATATTACACTAGACCCTATCTCTGTTTATATTACACTAGACCCTGTCTCTGTTTATATTACACTAGACCCTGTCCCTGTTTATATTACACTAGACCCTGTCCCTGTTTATATTACACTAGACCCTGTCTCTGATTATATTACATTAGACCCTGTCCCTGTTTATATTACACTAGACCCTGTCCCTGTTTATATTACACTAGACCGTGTCTCTGTTTATATTACACGGGACCCGTCTCTGTTTATATTACACTAGTCCCTGTCTCTGTTTATATTACACTAGACCCTGTCCCTGTTTATATTACACTAGACCCTGTCTCTGTTTATATTACACTAGACCCTGTCCCTGTTTATATTACACTAGACCCTGTCCCTGTTTAGATTACACTAGACCCTGTCCCTGTTTATATTACACTAGACCCTGTCTCTGTTTATATTACACTAGACCCTGTCTCTGTTTATATTACACTAGACCCTATCTCTGTTTATATTACACTAGACCCTGTCTCTGTTTATATTACACTAGACCCTGTCCCTGTTTATATTACACTAGACCCTGTCCCTGTTTATATTACACTAGACCCTGTCTCTGATTATATTACATTAGACCCTGTCTCTGTTTATATTACACTAGACCCTGTCTCTGTATATATTACACTAGACCCTGTCTCTGTTTATATTACACTGGACCCTGTCTCTGTTTATATTACACTAGACCCTGTCCCTGTTTATATTACACTCGACCCTGTCTCTGTTTATATTACACTCGACCCTGACCCTGTTTATATTACATTAGACCCTGTCTCTGTTTATATTACACTAGACCCTGTATCTGTATATATTACACTAGACCCTGTATCTGTTTATATTACACTGGACCCTGTCTCTGTTTATATTATACTAGACCCTGTCTCTGTTTATATTACACTAGACCCTGTCTCTGTTTATATTATACTAGATCCTGTCTCTGTTTATATTACACTCGACCCTGTCCCTGTTTATATTACACTAGACCCTGTCTCTGTTTATATTACACTAGACCCTGTCTCTGTTTATATTATACTAGATCCTGTCTCTGTTTATATTACACGAGACCCTGTCCCTGTTTATATTACACTAGTCCCTGTCTCTGTTTATATTACACGAGACCCTGTCTCTGTTTATATTACACTAGACCGTGTCCCTGTTTATATTACACTAGACCCTGTCCCTGTTTATATTACACTAGACCCTGTCTCTGTTTATATTACACTAGTCCCTGTCTCTGTTTATATTACACTAGACCCTGTTTCTGTTTATATTACACTAGACCCTGTCTCTGTTTATATTACACTCGCCCTGTCTCTGTTTTATATTACACTAGAACCTGTCTCTGTTTATATTACACTAGACACTGTCTCTGTTTATATTACACTAGACACTGTCTCTGTTTATATTACACGAGACCATGTCTTTGTTTATATTACACTAGACCCTGTCTCTGTTTATATTACACTAGACCCTGTACCTGTTTATATTACACTCGACCCTGTCTCTGTTTATATTACACGAGACCCTGTCTCTGTTTATATTACACTAGACCCTGTACCTGTTTATATTACACTAGACCCTGTCTCTGTTTATATTACACGAGACCCTGTCTCAGTTATTACTGCACTAGATCCTGTCTCAGTTATTACTACACTGGACCCTGTCTCAGTTATTACTGCACTCGACCCTGTCTCAGTTATTACGACACTGGACCCTGCCTCAGTTATTACGACACTAGACCCTGCCTCAGTTATTACGACACAAGACCCTGTCTCAGTTATTACTACACTAGATCCTGTCTCAGTTATTACTACACTAGACCCGGTCTCAGTTATTACTACACTAGACCCTGTCTCAGTTATTGCTGCTTTATACCCTGTCTCAGTTATTACTACACTGGACCCTGTCTCAGTTATTACTGCACCAGACCCTGTCTCAGTTATTACTGCACTAGAACCTGTCTCAGTTATTACTACACGACACCCTGTCTCAATTATTACTGCACTAGACCCTGTCTCAGTTATTACTGCACCAGACCCTGTCTCAGTTATTACAACACTCGACCCTGTCTCAGTTATTACTGCATGAGACCCTGTCTCAGTTATTACTGCACTAGACCCTGTCTGTTATTACTGTATTAGATCCTGTCTCAGTTATTACTACACTAGACCCTGCCTCAGTTATTACGACACAAGACCCTGTCTCAGTTATTACTACACTAGACCCTGTCACAGTTATTACTACACTAGACCCTGTCTCAGTTATTACTGCACCAGACCCTGTCTCAGTTATTACTACACTAGACCCTCTTCAGTTATTACTACACTATACCCTGTCTCAGTTATTACTGCACTAGACCCTGCCTCAGTTATTGCTGCACTGGACCCTGTCTCAGTTATTACTGCACTAGAACGTGTCTTAGTTATTACTGCACTGGACCCTGTCTCAGTTATTACTGCACCAGACCCTGTCTCAGTTATTACTGCACTAGACCCTGTCTCAGTTATTACTACACTAGACCCTGTCTCAGTTATTACTGCACTGGACCCTGTCTCAGTTATTACTACACCAGACCCTGTCTCAGTTATTACTACACTAGACCCTGTCTCAGTTATTACTGCACTAGACCCTGTCTCAGTTATTACTACACCAGACCCTGTCTCAGTTATTACTGCACTGGACCCTGTCTCAGTTATTACTACATTAGACCCTGTCTCAGTTATTCCTACACCAGACCCTGTCTCAGTTATTACTACACCAGACCCTGTCTCAGTTATTACTACACTAGACCCTGTCTCAGTTATTACTGCACTAGACCCTGTCTCAGTTATTACTACACTAGACCATGTCTCAGTTATTACTGCACTGGACCCTGTCTCAGTTTATATTACACTCGGCCCTGTCTCTGTAAGATAGAGAGACAGATGATAGATAGATATTGATAATTGTAAAGATTTATCTTTGTGTGTGTGAGAGGATGCAATCTTTTTTTTTACTTAGGAGCACAGTTAATCTTGTTAATAGCTACCAGCAGCTGTGTGCAATGTCTCACTGATCTGGTGTTGTGTGGGTAATATTGGTGTTGAGAGGATGGGGTGAATCGTGTAACAATCTCCCAGAGACGGACTGGGATTGAGGGACAGGACTGAAGGGGAACAATTCACTGCACTTTGCACCACTTAGTGGCACTGTGTGTGTTAAAGGTCACTCATTCAAACTTGTGTTGACCTGTGACAATTTCTCCCAGTTCTTTAATGTTGAGGATTGTTTTTCCTGCAGTATTTTCTATTGAGCTGTTACATGACCCACTGATTGTGTCAGACAGAGCCTGGACCCGTGACCTCACAGCACCACCAGATATGCGGCCGCAGGGTCCTAATGTCCACCAGGCACGCCAGGTCTCATTTGGTTGAGAGGAACACAATAAGCACACACAAAGTATTTGCTATATAAGATCAGCCATGATCTTATTAAATGGTGGAGCAGGCTCAAGGGGCCAAATAGACTGCTCCTGCTCCTATTTCTTATGTTCTTATGTGTCCATGCCAGCTGACAAAGAGCTTTCCAGCCTAATCCCACTTTTCAGATCTTGGCCTGGAGCCTTGTAGGTTACGGCAATTCAAGTGACATCCAAATAGGTTTTAAAGTGGGGAGTGTTTCTGCCTCTACCATCCTTTCAGGCAGAGAGTTCCAGACCCCTACCACCCTCTGGGTGCGAAGATTTCCCCTCAAATCCCCTCTAAACCTCCTCCCAATGACTTTAAATTTCTGCCCCCTGGTTGTTGACCCCTCTGCTGAAGGAAATAGGTCCTTTCACACTCCTCTTCCCTTATTGCAATGTCAGCGTCACTCCTCTCTTTTGTGAAAACTGATCCGTCCTTACTACACAGTATAAATGCACACGAGGCCCATGCTTGAGAGAAGGTCAGTCTGTGACCTGTCCTTTATTCCATAGCACTCAAGTGATGGAAGTGGGTGGAGCGTCCCCTTTTATATCTGAAGGTCCAGGTTAGGAGTGTCTCCCACAAGTTCACCACCTAGTGGTCATTGTTCTCACAGTGTACAACTTAGGTCAGTTTATACATGGGTTACAATGCTGGTTGAATACATGACATCACCTCCCCCCCAAAGTCTTATTGGGATCACAGGTTGAGTCTCTCTGGTGGTTTACGCTCCCTTGTAGAGCGCCTGAGTTGGGGCTCCGGTTGTTGGGCGCTGGCCTGAGTGTCTGCTGTTTGCGGTGCCTCAGGCCTGTCCGGACTGCCCACAGTGACTGGGCTCTCCTCCACTTGGTTCCGGTGTTCGGTCACCTGTGGTGGAGTGAACTCTATATCATGTTCTTCCTCTGCTTCTTCTCTGGGGTTGCTGAACCTCCTTTTTGTTTGATCCACATGTTTGCGGCAGATTTGTCCATTGATAAGTTTAACTACCAGAATCCTATTTCCCTCTTTGGCAACCACAGTGCCTGCGAGCCATTTGGGCCCTGCAGCGTAGCTGAGGACAAAAACAGGGTCATTTACATCAATTCATCGCGCCCTCGCATTCCTGTCATGGTAGTCATATTGTGACTGGCGCCTGCTCTCGACAATTTCTTTCATGGTGGGGTATATAAGGGATAACCGGGTTTTGAGCGTCCTTTTCATTAGCAGCTCTGCGGGTGGAACCCCTGTGAGTGAGTGTGGTCGGGATCTATTGACCAACAGGAGGCGTGATAAGCGTCTTTGTAGGGAACCCCCTTGGAATTTGAGCATCCCCTGTTTGATTATCTGCACTGCTCGTTCTGCCTGGCCATTTGAGGCCGGCTTGAACGGTGCCGTTCTAACATGGTGAATTCCATTGCCTGCCAGGAAATCCTGGAATTCAGTGCTTGTGAAGCATGGGCCATTGTCGCTGACCAAGATGTCCGGTAGACCGTGGGCGGCAAACATTGCCCGTAGACTTTCTACCGTGGCAGAGGATGTGCTTGAATTTAAAATGTCACACTCGATCCATTTGGAGTAGGAGTCTACGACAACCAAAAACATTTTTCCCATGAAAGGTCCTGCGTAGTCCACATGGATGCGTGACCAAGGCTTGGCGGGCCATGGTCAGGGGCTAAGGGGGACTGCCCTGGGCGCATTGCCCAGCTGGGCACACGTGTTGCACCTGCGAACACAAAGTTCCAGATCTGCGTCTATCCCTGGCCACCAAACGTGTGACCTGGCAATTGCCTTCGTTGCGACAATGCCCGGGTGCTCCTTGTGGAGTTCTCTGATGAACACCTCTCTGCCTATCTGGGGCATGACTACGCGGTTTCCCCACAGTAGGCAATCGGCCTGAATCGAGAGTTCATCCTTGCGCCTGTGAAAGGGTTTAAATTTCTCAGGGCATGCCCTGTATGTGGCTGCCCAGGTCCCCATTCAGGACACATTTCTTGACTAGAGACAATAGCGGGTCTCTATTTGTCCAGACTTTAATCTGACGGGCTGTCACGGGTGAGCCTTCACTTCCGAAAGCTTCAACAGCCATGACCATCTCAGCAGCATGCTCGGTAGCCCCCTCAGTGGTGGCTAGTGGGAGCCTGCTGAGTGTATC
Source organism: Pristiophorus japonicus (assembly GCF_044704955.1). Taxonomy (NCBI): domain Eukaryota; kingdom Metazoa; phylum Chordata; class Chondrichthyes; family Pristiophoridae; genus Pristiophorus; species Pristiophorus japonicus. The sequence continues at coordinate 330,487,783 of NC_091979.1, forward strand.
GGCGCAGTTTTCGGTGCCCGGTCTGTGCCGAATTGTGTAGTCATAGGCGGCTAACGTGAGTGCCCACCTCTGTATGCGGGCCGATGCGTTTGCATTTATGGCCTTGTTGTCGGCCAAAAGGGATGTTAGGGGTTTGTGATCTGTCTCCAGCTCAAATTTCCTGCCAAACAGGTACTGGTGCATTTTCTTTACCGCAAATATACACATGCGAGCGCCTCCTTTTCTACCATCTCGTAGCCCCTTTCTGCCTGGGACAGACTCCTGGAGGCATAAGCTACCGACTGTAACTGACCCTTGGCATTAACATGCTGCAACACACACCCGACACCATAGGTCGACGCATTGCAAGTTAAAACAAGTTTCTTACATGGATCATATAGCGTTAACAGAGTATTGGAACATAACAAATTGCGTGCTCTATTAAAAGCCCTTTCCTGGCTGTCCCCCCAGACCCATTCATGACCTTTGCGTAGGAGCACGTGTAGTGGCTCTAGCAGCGTGCTCAATTTGGGAAGAAAGTTACCAAAATAGTTCAGGAGCCCCAGGAACGAACGCAGCTCCGTCGTGTTACGGGGTCTGGGTGCTCTCTGGATCGCTTCCGTCTTGGATGCAGTAGGGCTGATCCTGTCTGCTGCTACCCTCATTCCCAGGAATTCTACCTCTGGAGCTAGGAAGACGCACTTCACCTTTTCCAGTTGCAGCCCTACCCGGTCCAGTCTGCGTAGCACCTCCTCCAGGTTGTGGAGGTGTTCTTCAGTATCGTAACTCGTGATGAGGATGTCGTCCTGAAAAACCACCGTCCTTGGAATCGACTTGAGGAGGCTTTCCATATTTCGTTGGAAGATCGCGGCGGCCGAGCGAATCCCGAATGGACATCTGTTGTACTCAAACAACCCCTTGTGTGTCGTGATGGTGGTCAGCTTCTTCGACTCACTCGCCAGCTCCTGGGTCATGTAAGCTGAGGTCAGGTCCAATTTTGAAAAAAGTTTGCCACCGGATAGTGTCGCAAAGAGATCCTCCGCTCTCGGTAGCGGGTACTGGTCTTGGAGTGACACCCTATTGATGGTGGCCTTGTAATCGCCACATATCCTGACCGACCCATCCGCCTTGAGCACCGGCATAATCGGGCTCGCCCAGTCACTGAATTCGACTGGCGAGATGATGCCTTCCCTCAGCAGGCGGTCCAATTCGCCTTCTATCTTTTCCCGCATCACATACGGCACCGCTCTGGCCATGTGGTGTACTGGTCTGGCGTCCGGGTTTATGTGAATCACTACCTTGGCCCCCATGAAAGTGCCAATGCCGGGTTGAAATAATGAGTCAAATTTGTCCAGGATCTGTGAGCATGATACTCGCTCCACAGAGGAAATTGCATTGACATCGCCCCATTTCCAGTTCATGACAGCTAGCCAACTCCTCCCCAGTAGTGCGGGACCGTCCCCCGGGACAATCCAGAGTAGCAACCTGTTCTCTGAATCTTTGTGGGTCACGACTACCGTGGCGCTGCCTAGCACCGGAATGATCTGCTTTGTGTAAGTTCGTAGCTGTGCGTCAATCGGCGATAATTTTGGCCTCCTGGCCTTGGATGCCCACAACTTTTCGAACTGTTTGATACCCATCAGGGACTGGCTGGCCCCCGTGTCTAGCTCCATTGATACTGGGATGCCATTGAGGAGCACTTTCATCATTATCGGTGGCGTCCTGGTGTATGAACTGCAAACTCCGGCTGAGTGTATGTCTCCACGCCTCCAACATGAGCTGTTGTTGGAAACAAAAGGTCCCTTGCCAGTCGATCGTCCCTGACTGCCCCTGTGACTGTCCTTGAGTGCACCATTAACAGGTGTTGATGGCCCCATTACTGGCCGCATTGTCCCTTGCAATGGCGTGAATCGCTGTTCAGCTTGCCATTGTCTCTGTCGAACTCCCCCTCTGGGTTCGACTACATGTTGGGGCATGCCCGATTGCCCTTGTCTGCCTGGAGAACTGTGTGCTGCTTTAACAATGTTGAATCTCTGTCCCAACCATTCCTTAACTCAGTACCTCTCGTCTGTTCTGCTTGTGGCCATGCTCGCGTGGTTTAAATCCCAGTTTCTTGTCGCCATTGATACGTCCTTACTACACAGTATAAATGCACACGAGGCCCATGCTTGAGAGAAGGTCAGTCTGTGACCTGTCCTTTATTCCTTAGCACTCAAGTGATGGAAGTGGGTGGAGCTTCCCCTTTTATACCTGAAGGTCCAGGTTAGGAGTGTCTCCCACAAGTTCACCACCTAGTGGTCAGTGTTCTCACAGTGTACAACTTAGGTCAGATTAAACATGGGTTACAATGCTGGTTGAATACTTGACAAAAACAGATGCAAAGAACCATACCCACTTAAACATAAGAACATAAGAACATCAGAAACAGGAGCAGGAGTAGGCCATATAGCCCCTCGAGCCTGCTCCGCCATTTAATATGACCATGGCCGATCCGATCATGGACTCAGGTCCACTTCCCTGCCCACTCCCCATCACCCCTTATCCCCTTATCTTCTTGTGCCTCCACACACAGATTAACTTTAAAGTCTCTAACAGGCCCCACACTTTCTTTAGTTATCCTCTTGCTCCTAATGTATTTATAAAACATCTTTGTGTTTTCCTTGATTTTTTTCATGCTCTCTCTGTGCTTTCCTAATTTATTTTTTAACTTCACCCCTGCACTTTCTACACTCCTCTCGGGTTTCTGCAATATTGGGCCCTCGCTATCTGCCATAAGTCTCCCTTTTTTCGTTATCCTGCCCTGTATGTCCCTTGACATCCAGGGGGCTCTAGATTTGTTAGTGCCACCCTTTTTCTTTAAGGGAACATATTTAGTGTGAACCCTCACCATCTCCTCCTTCAATGCCTCCCACTGCTCTGACACTGATTCACCTTCCAGCAGCTGTTTCCAGTCCACCTTGGCTAAATCACGTCTCAGTTTCATAAAATTGCCTTTCCCCCGATTGAGAACTTTTATAAAAGCAAAACACTGCAGATGCTGGAATCTGAAGTCACAACAGAAAATGCTGGAAATCTAAGTGGGTCAGGCAGCATCTGTGGAGAGAGACAGTGTTAACATTTCAGGTCAATACTCCCCCGCGAGGATATTGGGCCTGGCCCTGTCAAGGTGTAACCCTTCCGGCTTGTACAGGGCCCACCTCCCCGGAAAAGGTCCCAATGCCTCAAGAATCTAAAGCCCTCCCTCCTGCACCATCTCTCCAGCCACATATCCATCTGCTCTCCCCTCCTAGTTCTCTCCTCACCTGCACGTGGCACCGACAGTAATCTTTGAGGTCCTGCTTTTTAATCTCTCTCCTAGCTCCCTAAAATCTGTCTGCAGGACCACATCCCTTTTTCTACCTCTGCCATGAGTAGCGATATGGACCACGACCGCTGGCTGTTCACCCTCTCCCCCCAGAATATCTTGCAGTCACTCAGTGACATCCTTGACCCTGGCACCAGGGAGGTAACATACCATCCTGGATTCACGCCTGCTCCCTGAGAGAAACACCTGTCTGTCCCTGAACTATCGAATCCCTGACCACTATTGCCTCTCCACCCTCCCTCCCCCACAGTGCAGCTGAGCCACGTATTTCCCTGGTTTGGAAAAGGATGGAACACTTGCTAATCTCCGGGGAAATTGACGGCTAACTTCACTGTTTTGTATCCAACCTCTTCCAACATGTTTGTGAATGGTCTGGTGCAGTAATAACTGAGGCCGGGCCGAGGGTAAAACTAGCAGCAACCAGTCTTTGGGTAATAACGGAAAGATTTTTTGCAATAATAACTGAAAGGGGTGATAGTGTCACACTAACAGCAGCCGGGCCACTTTAACAATACCAGAAACATACTCTACTGAATACAACAGAGACAAGGTCTGGAGTAATCATAACAGAGGCGTGCACTAGAACTGGAATAACAGGGGCAGGGTATTTTCTAATTACAGCAGAGGCCGGGTTTAGTGTAACAATTCCAGAGACAGGGTCTCATACAGTAAGAGTGGAGACAGGGTACAGAGTAATAACAGCAAATGCATGGCCCACTGTGAGAGTAACAAGACAGTGTTTGATCCAATAATAACAGGCAGACTCTAGTGTTATACTGAACACAATGCTGGATGGAGTGTGATGATCACACAGGCAGTATCTAGTGTTATACTGAACACAATGCTGGATGGAGTGTGATGATCACACAGGCAGTATCTAGTGTTATACTGAACACAATGCTGGATGGAGTGTGATGATCACACAGGCAGTATCTAGTGTTATACTGAACACAATGCTGGATCGAGTGTGATGATCACACAGGCAGTATCTAGTGTTATACTGAACACAATGCTGGATGGAGTGTGATGATCACACAGGCAGTATCTAGTGTTATACTGAACACAATGCTGGATGGAGTGTGATGATCACACAGGCAGTATCTAGTGTTATACTGAACACAATGCTGGATGGAGTGTGATGATCACACAGGCAGTATCTAGTGTTATACTGAACACAATGCTGGATGGAGTGTGATGATCACACAGGCAGTATCTAGTGTTATACTAAACACAATGCTGGATGGAGTGTGATGATCACACAGGCAGTATCTAGTGTTATGCTGAACACAATGCTGGATGGAGTGTGATGATCACACAGGCAGTATCTAGTGTTATACTGAACACAATGCTGGATGGAGTGTGATGATCACACTGGCAGTATCTAATGTTATACTGAACACAATGCTGGATGGAGTGTGATGATCACACTGGCAGTATCTAGTGTTATACTGAACACAATGCTGGATCGAGTGTGATGATCACACTGGCAGTATTCTAGTGTTATACTGAACACAATGCTGGATGGAGTGTGATGATCACACAGGCAGTATCTAGTGTTATACTGAACACAATGCGGAATGGAGTGTGATGATCACACAGGGCGTATCTAGTGTTATACTGAACACAATGCTGGATGGAGTGTGATGATCACACAGGCAGTATCTAGTGTTATACTGAACACAATGCTGGATGGAGTGTGATGATCACACAGGCAATATCTAGTGTTATACTGAACACAATGCTGGATCGAGTGTGATGATCACACTGGCAGTATCTAGTGTTATACTGAACACAATGCTGGATCGAGTGTGATGATCACACAGGCAGTATCTAGTGTTATACTGAACACAATGCTGGATGGAGTGTGATGATTACACAGGCAGTATCTAGTGTTATACTGAACACAATGCTGGATGGAGTGTGATGATCACACTGTCAGTATGTCGTGTTATACTGAACACAATGCTGGATGGAGTGTGATGATCACACAGGCAGTATCTAGTGTTATACTGAACACAATGCTGGATGGAGTGTGATGATCACACAGGCAGTATCTAGTGTTATACTGAACATAATGCTGGATGGAGTGTGATGATCACACTGGCAGTATGTAGTGTTATACTGAACACAATGCTGGATGGAGTGTGATGATCACACAGGCAGTATCTAGTGTTATACTGAACACAATGCTGGATGGAGTGTGATGATCACACAGGCAGTATCTAGTGTTATACTGAACACAATGCTGGATGGAGTGTGATGATCACACAGGCATTATCTAGTGTTATACTGAACACAATGCTGGATGGAGTGTGATGATCACACTGTCAGTATGTCGTGTTATACTGAACACAATGCTGGATGGAGTGTGATGATCACACAGGCAGTATCTAGTGTTATACTGAACACAATGCTGGATGGAGTGTGATGATCACACTGGCAGTATCTAATGTTATACTGAACACAATGCTGGATGGAGTGTGATGATCACACTGGCAGTATCTAGTGTTATACTGAACACAATGCTGGATCGAGTGTGATGATCACACTGGCAGTATTCTAGTGTTATACTGAACACAATGCTGGATGGAGTGTGATGATCACACAGGCAGTATCTAGTGTTATACTGAACACAATGCGGAATGGAGTGTGATGATCACACAGGGCGTATCTAGTGTTATACTGAACACAATGCTGGATGGAGTGTGATGATCACACAGGCAGTATCTAGTGTTATACTGAACACAATGCTGGATGGAGTGTGATGATCACACAGGCAATATCTAGTGTTATACTGAACACAATGCTGGATCGAGTGTGATGATCACACTGGCAGTATCTAGTGTTATACTGAACACAATGCTGGATCGAGTGTGATGATCACACAGGCAGTATCTAGTGTTATACTGAACACAATGCTGGATGGAGTGTGATGATTACACAGGCAGTATCTAGTGTTATACTGAACACAATGCTGGATGGAGTGTGATGATCACACTGTCAGTATGTCGTGTTATACTGAACACAATGCTGGATGGAGTGTGATGATCACACAGGCAGTATCTAGTGTTATACTGAACACAATGCTGGATGGAGTGTGATGATCACACAGGCAGTATCTAGTGTTATACTGAACATAATGCTGGATGGAGTGTGATGATCACACTGGCAGTATGTAGTGTTATACTGAACACAATGCTGGATGGAGTGTGATGATCACACAGGCAGTATCTAGTGTTATACTGAACACAATGCTGGATGGAGTGTGATGATCACACAGGCAGTATCTAGTGTTATACTGAACACAATGCTGGATGGAGTGTGATGATCACACAGGCATTATCTAGTGTTATACTGAACACAATGCTGGATGGAGTGTGATGATCACACAAGCAGTATCTAGTGTTATACTGAACACAATGCTGGATGGAGTGTGATGATCACACAGGCAGTATCTAGTGTTATACTGAACACAATGCTGGATGGAGTGTGATGATCACACAGGCAGTATCTCGTGTTATACTGAACACAATGCTGGAAGGAGTGTGATGATCACACTGGCAGTATCTAGTGTTATACTGAACACAATGCTGGATGGAGTGTGATGATCACACAGGCAGTATCTAGTGTTATACTGAACACAATGCTGGATGGAGTGTGATGATCACACAGGCAGTATCTAGTGTTATACTGAACACAATGCTGGATGGAGTGTGATGATCACACAGGCAGTATCTTGTGTTATACTGAACACAATGCTGGATGGAGTGTGATGATCACACTGGCAGTATCTAGTGTTATACTGAACACAATGCTGGATGGAGTGTGATGATCACACAGGCAGTATCTAGTGCAGAAAAACAAACATGTGGTCTCACATAACAGTGTGTGCAAGTCAGGGCCTATTGTTATAATTACAAATGCTTTGCCTAATATGCAATATCAGAGTCAAGGCCCACTGCAGTATGAATGGAGTGGGGTTAGTGTCATATCACAGGCACAGACTAGTGTAATGGGAACACAGAGTCGATCATGTCAGCCTTGGCTCAGTGGTAACACTCTCACCCCTGAGTCAGAAGATCGTGGCTTCAATTCTCACTCCCGAGATTCGAGCGCACAATCTAGGCCGACACACCCGGTGTCAGTACTGATGTAGTGCTGTCTTTCTGATGAGGTGTTAAACCGAGGCCCCCACCTGCCCTTTCAGGTGGCGATAAAAGATCCCACGGCCACTATCAGAGAAAGAGCAGAGTTGTTCTTCCTGGGTGTCCTGAGGCAATATTTGTCCTGCACCAAACTTCACTAAAACAGAGTATCTTGTCCTTATAACATTGCTGTTTGTTGGATCTTGCTATGCGAACAATTTCTGCTGAGTTTCCTACATCATCATCATCATCAGAGGCAGTCCCTCGGAATCGAGGAAGACTTGCTTCCACTCTTAACATGAATTGTTCGGTGGCCAATACGGGAACCACAGTCTCTGTCACAGGTGGGACAGACATTGGTTGAGGGAAAGGGAGGGTGGGATTGGTTTGCCGCTCGCTCCTTCCGCTGCCTGCACTTGGTCTCTGCATGCTCTCAGCGACAAGACTCGAGGTGCTCAGTGCCCTCCCGTATGCACTTCCTCCACTTAGCGTGGTCTTTGGCCAGGGACTCCCAGGTGTCCGTGGGGATGTTGCACTTTATCAGGGAGGCTTTGAGGGTGGTCCCTGTAACGTTTCCTCTGCCCACCTTTGGCTCGTTTGCTGTTTTCCTACATTACAGCAGTGACTACACTTCAGTAAGTACTTCACTGGCTGTAAAGATGCTGAGGGAGTGAAAGGTGTACAAATCCAAGTCTTTCTGTTTGTCCAATAACTATAGACACGTGGTTGGCTTGTATTCTCTGGGATAGAGAAGGTTCAGGGGTAATTTGACTGAGATTTTTAGGATTTTGAAAGGAATCCATCGGGCAGATCGAGGAAATCCTTTTCCGCCGGTGGGGGAGTCTAGAAAAGGGGGATCTACCCTTAAAATCAGAGCCAGGTCATTCAGGAGAGAAAGGAGAGAAGTTAGGAAACATCTTCACACCAAGGGTGGTGGAAGTGTGGGACTCTCCCACAACCAGCAGTAGATGCTGGGCCAATTCATCATTTTCAATCTGAGACAGATAGACTTTTGGTAACTAAGGGTATTAATGGAGCCAAGAAGGGTAGATGGAGTGATGATGCAGGTCGGCCATTATCTCTTTAATTAAAAGGTTAGTCTTCAGGTACAACAAGTGATCAGGAAGGCCAATGGAATCTTGGCCTTTATTGCAAAGGGGATGGAGTATAAAAGCAGGGAAGTCTTACTACAGTTATACAGAGTATTGGTGAGACCACACCTGGAATACTGTGTACAGTTTTGGTTTCCATATTTAAGAAAGGATACACTTGCTTTGAAGGCAGTTCAGAGAAGGTTCATTAGGTTGATTCTGGAGATGAGGGGGGTCACTTGTCAGGAAAGGTTGATAGGTTAGGCCTCTACCCATTGGAATTCAGAAGAATGAGAGGTGATCTTATCAAAATGTCTAAGATTATGAGCGGTCTTGACAAGGTGGATACAGAGAGGATGTTTCCACTGATGGGGGAGACTAGAACTAGGGGGCATAATCTTAGAATAAAGGGCCGCCCATTTAAAACTGAGATGAGGAGGAATTTCTTCTCTCGGGGTTGTAAATCTGTGGAATTTGCTGCTTCAGAGAGCTGTGGAAGCTGGGACATTGAATAAATTTAAGACAGAGATAGACAGTTTCTTAACCGATAAGGGAATAAGGGGTTATGAGGAGCAGGCAGGGAAGTGGACCCGAGTCCATGATCGGATCAGCCATGATCGTATTAAATGGCGGAGCAGGCTCGAGGGGCTGTATGGCTGACTCCTGCTGCTGTTTCTTATGTTCTTATTTAATTGGCTATAGATACAGGATCGAGGGGCAGAACAGCCCCCTCGTGTTCCTATGTTGCAGTGTAATAGATGCGGGGTGTGTAGTGTTACGAGAGCAGTAATGGGATCTGGTTTAAGAATAACATAGGGAAGTGACAACAACAGAAGCGAGGTCTGGTGTAACAATAAAGGGGTGGGAGAGGACTGAAAGCTGAAGGTTGCCGTGAGCCCCTTTGAGACAGGCTGGGCCCCAGCTGCAGTATTCTGTCCACTTTAGTCTCAACTTTCATCTATGAAGGCGAGAAAGACTGAGAAAGAGAAAAAGAGACTTAGAAAGAGGAGACACGAGTTGGTGAGAGATAAAAGCTGAGAAATAGAATTACGGAATGATACAGCACAGAAAGAGGCCGTTCAGCCCATCATCCCTGTGCCGGCTCTGAAAGAGTGATCCAAATAGTGACCCCCTCCCTGCTCTTTCCCCATAGCCCTGTAATGTTCTCCCTTCATGTATCTATACAATTAATCCCCCCCCCTGCTCTTTCCCCATAGCCCTGTAATGTTCTCCCTTCATGTATCGATACTATTCCCATTGGAAAGTTATTATTGAATCTGCTCCCACCACCCTTTCAGGCAGTGTGTTCCATTTCACAACAACTCGCTGCGGAAAAAAAAACATCACCATATAAAATGAAAGGGAGCGAGCGACCATCTCCCGGCTTCAGAGAGCAGAGGGAGCTCAGTGACTGATCCACACACACTGCCCGTCATTTCCAGAATGGAGACTCGGAACAACAGGCTCATTTGCAAATGTCACCACAATGTGTGGCTCTGCACTGACTCCCTGGCCAGATATAGGTCTACCCTGTCAGATGTTTCCACCAGATTGCGGCCCCTGGATTTATTTTCTGCTCAGAAGCGAGATGTGTGGTTTGAAGCTGGCAGCAGAGAAACAGGAAGTTGTGTTTCCTGAGAATGAAATAGCATCAGTTCGATGTTATCGCCATGAACAGGCTTCCTGTCTGTGAGGGTGGTCTCACCCTGACATCACCCAGACCCACACACACAGGCCTCACCCTGACATCACCCAGACCCACACACACAGGCCTCACCCTGACATCACCCAGACCCACACACTGTCCTCACCCTGACATCACCCAGACCCACACAGAGACCTCACCCTGACATCACCCAGACCCACACACACAGGTCTCACCCTGACATCACCCAGACCCACAAACAGACCTCACCCTGACATCACCCAGACCCACACACAGACCTCACCCTGACATCACCCAGACCCACACACACAGACCTCACCCTGACATCACCCAGACCCACACACACAGACCTCACCCTGACATCACCCAGACCCACACACTGTCCTCACCCTGACATCACCCAGACCCACACACAGACCTCACCCTGACATCACCCAGACCCACACACAGACCTCACCCTGACATCACCCAGACCCACACACAGACCTCACCCTGACATCACCCAGACCCACACACACAGACCTTACCCTGACATCACCCAGACCCACACACACAGACCTTACCCTGACATCACCCAGACCCACACACTGACCTCACCCTGACATCACCCAGACCCACACACACAGACCTCACCCTGACATCACCCAGACCCACACACTGTCCTCACCCTGACATCACCCAGACCCACACACAGACCTCACCCTGACACCACCCTGACCCACACACATAGACCTCACCCTGACATCACCCAGACCCACACACAGACCTCACCCTGACACCACCCTGACCCACACACACAGACCTCACCCTGACACCACCCTGACCCACACACACAGACCTCACCCTGACATCACCCAGACCTACACACTGTCCTCACCCTGACATCACCCAGACCCACACACAGTCCTCACCCTGACATCACCCAGACCCACACACAGTCCTCACCCTGACATCACCCAGACCCACACACACAGACCTCACCCTGACATCACCCAGACCCACACACACAGGCCTCACCCTGACATCACCCAGACCCACACACAGATTGCCCCTCGTCTCAACATTGCATTCACCTCCATTCTCACAAGCTTATATGAAGTTAAACACATTCACGAAAGAGCGAGATGGACTGAAGGTAATCACTGGGATAAAAGAGGCAGAGTTAAAAATGAATTTCCCCCAAAGGGGGTTATTAGAAAAGAGAAGGCTTTAGGTAAGTTAGGTACTGTCTGAAAGAGAGAGGGGAGAGAGGTTATGTGCGTTAGGTGCTGTCTGAGAGAGAGAGAGAGAGACAGAGAGGAGATTTGTTAAGTCTGAGTCAGGGAGGAGAGAGGTTATGTGCGTTAGGTGCTGTCTGAGAGAGAGAGAGACAGAGAGGAGATTTGTTAAGTCTGAGTCAGGGAGGAGAGAGGTTATGTGCGTTAGGTGCTGTCTGTGAGAGAGAGAGAGAGACAGAGAGGAGATTTGTTAAGTTTGAGTCAGGGAGGAGAGAGGTTATGTGCGTTAGGTGCTGTCTGAGAGAGAGAGAGAGAGAGACAGAGAGGAGATTTGTTATGATTGAGTGTGTGGAACACATTGATGTGTGTGTGGGACACATTGATGTGTATGTGGGGCACATTGATGTGTGTGGGACACATTGATGTGTATGTGGAGCACATTGATGTGTGTGTGGAGCACATAGATGTGTGTGTGGAGCACAATGATGTGTGTGTGGAGCACATTGATGTTTGTGTGGGACACATTGATGTGTGTGAGACACATTGATGTATGTGTGTGGGACACATTGATGTGTGTGTGGGGCACAATGATGTGTGTGTGGAACACATTGATGTGTGTCTGGGACACATTGATGTGTGTCTGGGGCACATTGAGGTGTGTGTAGGGCACAAAGATGTGTGTGTGGGACACATTGATGTGTGTGTGGCGCACATTGATGTGTGTGTGGGTCACATTGATGTGTGTCTGGGACACATTGATGTGTGTGTGTGAAGCACATTGATGTATGTCTGGGGCACATTGATGTGTGTGTGGATCACATTGATGTGTGTGCGGGACACATTGATGTGTGTGGGGAACATTGATGTGTGTGCGGGGCACATTGATGTGTGTACGGAACACATTGATGTGTGTGTGGGGCACATTGATGTGTGTGGGACACATTGATGTGTGTGTGGGGCACAATGATGTGTGTGTGGAACACATTGATGTGTGTCTGGGACACATTGATGTGTGTCTGGGGCACATTGATGTGTGTGTGGGGCACATTGATGTGTGTGTGGAGCACATTGATGTGTGTGGGGCACATTGATGTGTGTGTGGAGCACATTGATGTGTGTGTGGAGCACATTGATGTGTGTGTGGGACACATTGATGTGTGTGTGGGGCACAATGATGTGTGTGTGGATCACATTGATGTGTGTGCGGGACACATTGATGTGTGTGGGGAACATTGATGTGTGTGCGGGGCACATTGATGTGTGTACGGAACACATTGATGTGTGTGTGGGGCACATTGATGTGTGTGGGACACATTGATGTGTATGTGGGGCACATTGATGTGTGTATGGAACACATTGATGTATGTGCGGGGCACATTGATGTGTGTGTGGATCACATTGATGTGTGTGTGGAACACATTGATGTGTATGTGTGGCACATTGATGTGTGTGTGGATCACATTGATGTGTGTGTGGAACACATTGATGTGTGTATGGAACACATTGATGTGTATGTGTGGCACATCGATGTGTGTGTGGAACACATTGATGTGTGTGTGGGACACATTGATGTGTGTGTGGGGCACATTGATGTGTGTGTGGAGCACATTGATGTGTGTGTGGAGCACATTGATGCGTGTGTGGAACAGATTGATGTGTGTCTGGGGCACATTGATGTGTGTGTGGAACACATTGATGTGTGTGTGGGGCACATTGATGTGTGTGGGACACATTGATGTGTGTGTGGATCACATTGATGTGTGTGCGGGACACATTGATGTGTGTGGGGAACATTGATGTGTGTGCGGGGCACATTGATGTGTGTACGGAACACATTGATGTGTGTGTGGAACACATTGATGTGTGTGTGGGGCACATTGATGTGTGTGGGACACATTGATGTGTATGTGGGGCACATTGATGTGTGTGTGGAGCACAATGATGTGTGCGGCACACATTGATGTGTGTGTGGAGCACATTGATGTATGTGTGTGGGGCACATTGATGTGTGTGTGGAACACATTGATGTGTGTGTGGGGCACATTGATGTGTGTGGGACACATTGATGTGTATGTGGGGCACATTGATGTGTGTGTGGAGCACATTGATGTGTGTGTGGGGCACATTGCTATGTATGTGGGACACATTGATGTGTGTGTGGGGCACAATGATGTGTGTGTGGATCACATTGATGTGTGTGCGGGACACATTGATGTGTGTGGGGAACATTGATGTGTGTGGGGCACATTGATGTGTGTGTGGGGAACATTGATGTGTGTGTGGAACACATTGCTGTGTGTGTGGGACACATTGATGTGTGTGTGGGGCACATTTGTGTGTGTGTGTGGAGCACATTGATGTGTGTGTGGGACACATTGATGTGTGTGGGGAACATTGATGTGTGTGTGTGGGACACATTGATGTGTGTGGGGAACATTGATGTGTGTGTGGGACACATTGATGTGTGTGTGGGGCACATTGATGTGTGTGGGGAACATTGATGTGTGTGTGGGACACATTGATGTGTGTGTGGGGCACAATGATGTGTGTGTGGATCACATTGATGTGTGTGCGGGACACATTGATGTGTGTGGGGAACATTGATGTGTGTGTGTGGGACACATTGATGTGTGTGTGGAGCACATTGATGTGTGTGTGGGGCACATTTATCGATGTGAGTGTTGCACATTGATGTGTGTGTGGAGCACATTGATGTGTGTGTGGCGCACATTGATGTGTGTGTGGGACACATTGATGTGTGTGTGGGGCACATTGATGTGTGTGTGGGGCACATTGATGTGTGCGGGGCACATTGATGTGTATGTGGGGCACATTGATGTGTATGTGGGGCACATTGATGTGTGTGTGGGGCACATTGATGTGTGTGTGGAGCACATTGATGTGTGTGTGGGACACATTGATATGTGTGGGACACATTGATGTGTGTGTGGGGCACATTAATGTGTGTGTGGGGCACAATAATGTGTGTGTGGGGCACATTGATGTGTGTGTGGAGCACATTGATGTATGTGTGGAGCACATTGATGTGTGTGTGGGACACATTGATGTGTGTGTGGGGCACAATGATGTGTGTGTGGATCACATTGATGTGTGTGCGGAACACATTGATGTGTGTGGGGAACATTGATGTGTGTGCGGGGCACATTGCTGTGTGTATGGAACACATTGATGTGTGTGTGGCGCACATTTGTGTGTGTGTGGAGCACAATGATGTGTGTGTGGAACACATTGATGTGTGTGTGGGGCACATTGATGTGTATGTGGGGCACATTGATGTGTGTGTGGGGCACATTGATGTGTGTGTGGAACACATTGATGTGTGTGTGGATCACATTGATGTGTGTGTGGAACATATTGATGTGTGTGTGGGACACATTGATGTGTGTGTGGGGCACATTGATGTGTGTGGAGCACATTGATGTGTGTGTGGAACAGATTGATGTGTGTCTGGGGCACATTGATTTGTGTGGAACACATTGATGTGTGTGTCTGGGGCACATTGATGTGTGTGTGGGGCACATTGATGTGTGTGTGGGGCACATTGATGTGGGGCACATTGATGTGTGTGTGGGGCACATTGATGTGTGTGTGGAGCACATTGATGTGTGTGTGGAGCACATTGATGTGTGTGGGACACATTGATGTGTGTGTGGGGCACATTAATGTGTGTGTGGGGCACAATGATGTGTGTGAGGGGCACATTGATGTGTGTGTGGAGCACATTGATGTGTGTGTGGAGCACATTGCTGTGTGTGTCTGGCACAATGATGTGTGTGTGGATCACATTGATGTGTGTGCGGGACACATTGATGTGTGTATGGAACACATTGATGTGTGTGTGGGGCACAATGATGTGTGTGTGGGGCACATTTATCGATGTGTGTGGGGCACATTGATGTGTGTGCGGGACACATTGAAGTGTGTATGGAACACATTGATGTGTGTGTGGGACACATTGATGTGTGTGTGGAGCACATTGATGTGTGTGTGGGGCACATTTATCGATGTGTGTGGGGCACATTGATGTGTGTGTGGCGCACATTGATGTGTGTGTGGGGCACATTGATGAGTGTGTGGGACACATTGATGTGTGTGTGGGGCACATTGATGTGTGTGTGGGGCACATTGATGTGTATGTGGGGCACATTGATGTGTGTGTGGGGCACATTGATGTGTGTGTGGAGCACATTGATGTGTGTGTGGGACACATTGATGTGTGTGGGACACATTGATGTGTGTGTGGGGCACATTAATGTGTGTGTGGGGCACAATGATGTGTGTGTGGGGCACATTGATGTGTGTGTGGGACACATTGATGTGTGTGTGGGGCACAGTGATGTGTGTGTGGATCACATTGATGTGTGTGCGGGACACATTGATGTGTGTGGGGAACATTGATGTGTGTGCGGGTCACATTGCTGTGTGTATGGAACACATTGATGTGTGTGTGGGACAGATTGATGTGTGTGTGGGGCACATTTGTGTGTGTGTGGAGCACAATGATGTGTGTGTGGAACACAGTGATGTGTGTGTGGGGCACATTGATGTGTGTGTGGAACACATTGATGTGTATGTGGGGCACATTGATGTGTGTGTGGATCACATTGATGTGTGTGTGGAACACATTGATGTGTGTGTGGGACACATTGATGTGTGTGTGGGGCACATTGATGTGTGTGGAGCACATTGATGTGTGTGTGGAACAAATTGATGTGTGTCTGGGGCACATTGATTTGTGTGGAACACATTGATGTGTGTGTCTGGGGCACATTGATGTGTGTGTGGGGCACATTGATGTGTGTGTGGGGCACATTGATGTGTGTGTGGGGCACATTGATGTGTGTGTGGGGCACATTGATGTTGTGTGTGGAGCACATTGATGTGTGTGTGGAGCACAATGATGTGTGTGTGGAACACATTGATGTGTGTGTGGGGCACATTAATGTGTGTGTGGGGCACAATGATGTGTGTGAGGGGCACATTGATGTGTGTGTGGAGCACATTGATGTGTGTGCGGCACATTGCTGTGTGTGTGGGGCACAATGATGTGTGTGTGGATCACATTGATGTGTGTGCGGGACACATTGATGTGTGTATGGAACACATTGATGTGTGTGTGGGACACATTGATGTGTGTGTGGGGCACAATGATGTGTGTGGATCACATTGATGTGTGTGCGGGACGCATTGATGTGTGTGGGGAACATTGATGTGTGTGCGGGGAACATTGATGTGTGTATGGAACACATTGATGTGTGTGTGGGACACATTGATGTGTGTGTGGGGCACATTTGTGTGTGTGTGGAGCACAATGATGTGTGTGTGGAACACATTGATGTGTGTGTGGGGCACATTGATGTGTGTGGGACACATTGATGTGTATGTGGGGCACATTGATGTGTGTATGGGACACATTGATGTGTGTGCGGGGCACATTGATGTGTGTGTGGGGCACATTGATGTGTGTGTGGAACACATTGATGTGTGTGCGGGACACATTGATGTGTGTGTGGGGCACATTGATGTGTGTGTGGATCACATTGATGTGTGTGTGGAACACATTGACGTGTGTGTGGGACACATTGATGTGTGTGTGGGGCACATTGATGTGTGTGTGGGGCACATTGATGTGTGTGGAGCACATTGATGTGTGTGTGGAACAGATTGATGTGTGTCTGGGGCACATTGATTTGTGTGGAACACATTGATGTGTGTGTCTGGGGCACATTGATGTGTGTGTGGGGCACATTGATGTGTGTGTGGGGCACATTGATGTGTGTGTGGGGCACATTGATGTGGGGCACATTGATGTGTGTGTGGGGCACATTGATGTGTGTGTGGAGCACATTGATGTGTGTGTGGAGCACATTGATGTGTGTGTGGAGCACATTGATGTGTGTGGGACACATTGATGTGTGTGTGGGGCACATTAATGTGTGTGTGGGGCACAATGATGTGTGTGAGGGGCACATTGATGTGTGTGTGGAGCACATTGATGTGTGTGTGGGGCACATTGCTGTGTGTGTGGGGCACAATGATGTGTGTGTGGATCACATTGATGTGTGTGCGGGACACATTGATGTGTGTATGGAACACATTGATGTGTGTGTGGGACACATTGATGTGTGTGTGGGGCACAATGATGTGTGTGTGGGGCACATTTATCGATGTGTGTGGGGCACATTGATGTGTGTGCGGGACACATTGATGTGTGTATGGAACACATTGATGTGTGTGTGGGACACATTGATGTGTGTGTGGAGCACATTGATGTGTGTGTGGGGCACATTTATCGATGTGTGTGGGGCACATTGATGTGTGTGTGGAGCACATTGATGTGTGTGTGGCGCACATTGATGTGTGTGTGGGGCACATTGATGTGTGTGTG
Source organism: Pristiophorus japonicus (assembly GCF_044704955.1). Taxonomy (NCBI): domain Eukaryota; kingdom Metazoa; phylum Chordata; class Chondrichthyes; family Pristiophoridae; genus Pristiophorus; species Pristiophorus japonicus. The sequence continues at coordinate 330,505,654 of NC_091979.1, forward strand.
GGGCACATTGATGTGTGTGTGGGGCACATTGATGTGTATGTGGGGCACATTGATGTGTGTGTGCAACACATTGATGTGTGTGGGACACATTGATGTGTGTGTGGGACACATTGATGTGTGTGTGGGGCACATTGATGTGTGTGTGGAGCACATTGATGTGTGTGTGGAGCACATTGATGTGTGTGTGGAACACATTGATGTGTGTGTAGGGCACATTGATGTGTGTGTGGAGCACATTGACGTTTGTGTGGAGCACATTGACGTGTGTGTGGAGCACATTGATGTGTGTGTGGGGCACATTGATGTGTGTGTGGGGCACAGTGATGTGTGTGTGGGGCACATTAATGTGTGTGTAGGGCAGATAGATGTGTGTGTAGGGCACATAGATGTGTGTGTAGGGCACATTGATGTGTGTGTGAAGCACATCGATGTGTGTGGGACACATTGATGTGTGTGTGGAGCACAATAATGTGTGTGGAGCACATTGATGTGTGTGTGGGGCACATTAATGTGTGTGTAGGGCACATAGATGTGTGTGTAGGGCACATTGATGTGTGTGTGGAGCACATTGATGCGTGTGGGACACATTGATGTGTGAGTGGAGCACAATAATGGGTGTGAGGCACAATGATGTATGTGTGGAACACATTGATGTGTGTGTGGAGCGCATTGATGTGTGTGTGGAACACATTGATGTGTGTGTGGAGCACATTGATGTGTGTGTGGAGCACAATGATGTGTGTGTGGAGCACATTGATGTGTGTGTGGGGCACACTGATCTGTATGTGGAACACATTGATGTTTATGTGGGACATATTGATGTGTGTGGGGCACATTGATGTGTGTGTGGGGCACATTGATGTGTGTGGGGCACATTGATATGTGTGTGGGGCACATTGATGTGTGTGTGGGGCACATTGATGTGTGTGGGACACATTGATGTGTATGTGGGGCACATTGATGTGTGTGGGACACATTGATGTGTGTGTGGAGCACATTGATGTGTGTGTGGAGCACAATGATGTGTGTGTGGAGCACATTGATGTGTGTGTGGGGCACATTGATCTGTGTGTGGAACACATTGATGTTTGTGTGGAACACATTGATGTTTGTGTGGGACACATTGATGTGTGTGGGGCACATTGATGTGTGTGTGGGGCACATTGATGTGTGTGGGGCACATTGTTGTGTGTGTGGGGCACATTGATGTGTGTGTGGGGCACATTGATGTGTGTGTGGGGCACATTGATGTGTGTGGGACACATTGATGTGTATGTGGGGCACATTGATGTGTGTGGAGCACATTGATGTGTGTGTGGAGCACATTGATGTGTGTGTGGAGCACATTGATGTGTGTGTGGAGCACAATGATGTGTGTGTGGAGCACACTGATGTGTGTGTGGGGCACATTGATGTTTGTGTGGGACACATTGATGTGTGTGAGACACATTGATGTATGTGTGTGCGACACATTGATGTGTGTGTGGGGCACAATGATGTGTGTGTGGAACACATTGATGTGTGTGGGGCACATTGATGTGTGTGTGGGGCACATTGATGTGTGTCTGGGGCACATTGAGGTGTGTGTAGGGCACAAAGATGTGTGTGTGGGACACATAGATGTGTGTGTGGGGCACATTGATGTGTGTGTGGGTCACATTGATGTGTGTCTGGGACACATTGATGTGTGTGTGAAGCACATTGATGTATGTCTGGGGCACATTGATGTGTGTGTGGGGCACATTGATGTGTGTGTGGGGCACATTGATGTGTGTGTGGATCACATTGATGTGTGTGGAGCACATTGATGTGTGTGTGGAGCACATTGATGTGTGTGTGGGGCACATTGATGTGTGTGTGGGGCACATTGATGTGTGTGTGGAGCACATTGATGTGTGTGTGGGGCACATTGATGTGTGTCTGGAACACATTGATGTGTTTGTGGAGCACATTGATGTGTGTGTGGATCACATTGATGTGTGTGTGGGGCACATTGATGTGTGTGGGGCACATTGTTGTGTGTGTGGAACACATTGATGTGTGTGTGGGGCACATTGATGTGTGTGGAGCACATTGATGTGTGTGTGGAGCACATTGATGTGTGTGTGGAACAGATTGATGTGTGTCTGGGGCACATTGATTTGTGTGGAACACATTGATGTGTGTGTCTGGGGCACATTGATGTGTGTGGAGCACATTGATGTGTGTGTGGAGCACATTGATGTGTATGTGGAGCACATTGATGTGTGTGTGGAACACATTGATGTGTGTGTGAGGCACATTGATGTGTGTGGGACACATTGATGTGTGTGTGGGGCACATTGATGTGTGTGTGGAGCACATTGATGTGTGTGTGGAGCACATTGATGTGTGTGTGGAACACATTGATGTGTGTGTAGGGCACATTGACGTTTGTGTGGAGCACATTGACGTGTGTGTGGAGCACATTGATGTGTGTGTGGGGCACATTGATGTGTGTGTGGGGCACAGTGATGTGTGTGTGGGGCACATTAATGTGTGTGTAGGGCAGATAGATGTGTGTGTAGGGCACATAGATGTGTGTGTAGGGCACATTGATGTGTGTGTGAAGCACATCGATGTGTGTGGGACACATTGATGTGTGTGTGGAGCACAATAATGTGTGTGGAGCACATTGATGTGTGTGTGGGGCACATTAATGTGTGTGTAGGGCACATAGATGTGTGTGTAGGGCACATTGATGTGTGTGTGGAGCACATTGATGCGTGTGGGACACATTGATGTGTGAGTGGAGCACAATAATGGGTGTGAGGCACAATGATGTATGTGTGGAACACATTGATGTGTGTGTGGAGCGCATTGATGTGTGTGTGGAACACATTGATGTGTGTGTGGAGCACATTGATGTGTGTGTGGAGCACAATGATGTGTGTGTGGAGCACATTGATGTGTGTGTGGGGCACACTGATCTGTATGTGGAACACATTGATGTTTATGTGGGACATATTGATGTGTGTGGGGCACATTGATGTGTGTGTGGGGCACATTGATGTGTGTGGGGCACATTGATATGTGTGTGGGGCACATTGATGTGTGTGTGGGGCACATTGATGTGTGTGGGACACATTGATGTGTATGTGGGGCACATTGATGTGTGTGGGACACATTGATGTGTGTGTGGAGCACATTGATGTGTGTGTGGAGCACAATGATGTGTGTGTGGAGCACATTGATGTGTGTGTGGGGCACATTGATCTGTGTGTGGAACACATTGATGTTTGTGTGGAACACATTGATGTTTGTGTGGGACACATTGATGTGTGTGGGGCACATTGATGTGTGTGTGGGGCACATTGATGTGTGTGGGGCACATTGTTGTGTGTGTGGGGCACATTGATGTGTGTGTGGGGCACATTGATGTGTGTGTGGGGCACATTGATGTGTGTGGGACACATTGATGTGTATGTGGGGCACATTGATGTGTGTGGAGCACATTGATGTGTGTGTGGAGCACATTGATGTGTGTGTGGAGCACATTGATGTGTGTGTGGAGCACAATGATGTGTGTGTGGAGCACACTGATGTGTGTGTGGGGCACATTGATGTTTGTGTGGGACACATTGATGTGTGTGAGACACATTGATGTATGTGTGTGCGACACATTGATGTGTGTGTGGGGCACAATGATGTGTGTGTGGAACACATTGATGTGTGTGGGGCACATTGATGTGTGTGTGGGGCACATTGATGTGTGTCTGGGGCACATTGAGGTGTGTGTAGGGCACAAAGATGTGTGTGTGGGACACATTGATGTGTGTGTGGGGCACATTGATGTGTGTGTGGGTCACATTGATGTGTGTCTGGGACACATTGATGTGTGTGTGAAGCACATTGATGTATGTCTGGGGCACATTGATGTGTGTGTGGGGCACATTGATGTGTGTGTGGGGCACATTGATGTGTGTGTGGATCACATTGATGTGTGTGGAGCACATTGATGTGTGTGTGGAGCACATTGATGTGTGTGTGGGGCACATTGATGTGTGTGTGGGGCACATTGATGTGTGTGTGGAGCACATTGATGTGTGTGTGGGGCACATTGATGTGTGTCTGGAACACATTGATGTGTTTGTGGAGCACATTGATGTGTGTGTGGATCACATTGATGTGTGTGTGGGGCACATTGATGTGTGTGGGGCACATTGTTGTGTGTGTGGAACACATTGATGTGTGTGTGGGGCACATTGATGTGTGTGGAGCACATTGATGTGTGTGTGGAGCACATTGATGTGTGTGTGGAACAGATTGATGTGTGTCTGGGGCACATTGATTTGTGTGGAACACATTGATGTGTGTGTCTGGGGCACATTGATGTGTGTGGAGCACATTGATGTGTGTGTGGAGCACATTGATGTGTATGTGGAGCACATTGATGTGTGTGTGGAACACATTGATGTGTGTGTGAGGCACATTGATGTGTGTGGAGCACATTGATGTGTGTGTGGAGCACATTGATGTGTGTGTGGCAAACATTGATGTATGTGTGTGGGACACATTGATGTGTGTGGGACACATTGATGTGTGTGTGGATCACATTGATGTGTGTGTGGGGCACATTGCTGTGTGTGTGGGGCACAATGATGTGTGTGTGGATCACATTGATGTGTGTGCGGGACACATTGATGTGTGTATGGAACACATTGATGTGTGTGTGGGACACATTGATGTGTGTGTGGGGCACAATGATGTGTGTGTGGGGCACATTTATCGATGTGTGTGGGGCACATTGATGTGTGTGTGGGGCACATTGATGTGTGTGTGGAGCACATTGATGTGTGTGTGGCGCACATTGATGTGTGTGTGGGGCACATTGATGAGTGTGTGGGACACATTGATGTGTGTGTGGGGCACATTGATGTGTGTGTGGGGCACATTGATGTGTGCGGGGCACATTGATGTGTATGTGGGGCACATTGATGTGTGTGTGGGGCACATTGATGTGTGTGTGGAGCACATTGATGTGTGTGTGGGACACATTGATGTGTGTGTGGGACACATTGATGTGTGTGTGGGGCACATTGATGTGTGTGTGGGGCACAATGATGTGTGTGTGGGGCACATTGATGTGTGTGTGGGGCACATTGATGTGTGTGTGGAGCACATTGATGTGCGTGTGGGGCACAGTGATGTGTGTGTGGATCACATTGATGTGTGTGCGGGACACATTGATGTGTGTGGGGAACATTGATGTGTGTGCGGGGCACATTGCTGTGTGTATGGAACACATTGATGTGTGTGTGGGACAGATTGATGTGTGTGTGGGGCACATTTGTTTGTGTGTGGAGCACAATGATGTGTGTGTGGAACACATTGATGTGTGTGTGGAACACATTGATGTGTGTGTGGAACACATTGATGTGTATGTGGGACAGATTGATGTGTGTGTGGGGCACATTTGTTTGTGTGTGGAGCACAATGATGTGTGTGTGGGGCACATTGATGTGTGTGTGGGGCACATTGATGTTTGTGTGGGGCACATTGATGTGTGTGTGGAGCACATTGATGTGTGTGTGAGGCACATTGATGTGTGTCTGGAACACATTGATGTGTTTGTGGAGCACAATGATGTGTGTGTGGGCACATTGATGTGTGTGTGGGGCACATTGATGTGTGTGGGGCACATTGTTGTGTGTGTGGAACACATTGATGTGTGTGTGGGGCACATTGATGTGTGTGGAGCACATTGATGTGTGTGTGGAGCACATTGATGTGTGTGTGGAACACATTGATGTGTGTGTGGGACACATTGATGTGTGTGTGGGGCACATTGATGTGTGTGGAGCACATTGATGTGTGTGTGGAACAGATTGATGTGTGTGTGGAACACATTGATGTGTGTGTGGGGCACATTGATGTTTGTGTGGGGCACATTGATGTGTGTGTGGAGCACATTGATGTGTGTGTGAGGCACATTGATGTGTGTCTGGAACACATTGATGTGTTTGTGGAGCACAATGATGTGTGTGTGGGCACATTGATGTGTGTGTGGGGCACATTGATGTGTGTGGGGCACATTGTTGTGTGTGTGGAACACATTGATGTGTGTGTGGGGCACATTGATGTGTGTGTGGAGCACATTGATGTGTGTGTGGAGCACATTGATGTGTGTGCGGAACAGATTGATGTGTGTCTGGGGCACATTGATTTGTGTGGAACACATTGATGTGTGTGTCTGGGGCACATTGATGTGTGTGGAGCACATTGATGTGTGTGTGGAGCACATTGATGTGTGTGTGGAGCACATTGATGTGTATGTGGAGCACATTGATGTGTGTGTGGAACACATTGATGTGTGTGTGAGGCACATTGATGTGTGTGGAGCACATTGATGTGTGTGTGGAGCACATTGATGTGTGTGTGGCAAACATTGATGTATGTGTGTGGGACACATTGATGTGTGTGGGACACATTGATGTGTGTGTGGATCACATTGATGTGTGTGTGGGGCACATTGCTGTGTGTGTGGGGCACAATGATGTGTGTGTGGATCACATTGATGTGTCTGCGGGACACATTGATGTGTGTATGGAACACATTGATGTGTGTGTGGGACACATTGATGTGTGTGTGGGGCACAATGATGTGTGTGTGGGGCACATTTATCGATGTGTGTGGGGCACATTGATGTGTGTGTGGAGCACATTGATGTGTGTGTGGCGCACATTGATGTGTGTGTGGGGCACATTGATGAGTGTGAGGGACACATTGATGTGTGTGTGGGGCACATTGATGTGTGTGTGGGGCACATTGATGTGTGTGGGGCACATTGATGTGTGCGGGGCACATTGATGTGTGTGTGGGGCACAGTGATGTGTGTGTGGATCACATTGATGTGTGTGCGGGACACATTGATGTGTGTGGGGAACATTGATGTGTGTGCGGGGCACATTGCTGTGTGTATGGAACACATTGATGTGTGTGTGGGACAGATTTATGTGTGTGTGGGGCACATTTGTGTGCGTGTGGAGCACAATGATGTGTGTGTGGAACACAGTGATGTGTGTGTGGGGCACATTGATGTGTGTGTGGAACACATTGATGTGTATGTGGGGCACATTGATGTGTGTGTGGATCACATTGATGTGTGTGTGGAACACATTGATGTGTGTGTGGGGCACATTGATGTGTGTGGAGCACATTGATGTGTGTGTGGAACAGATTGATGTGTGTGTGGAACACATTGATGTGTGTGTGGGGCACATTGATGTTTGTGTGGGACACATTGATGTGTGTGAGACACATTGATGTATGTGTGTGCGACACATTGATGTGTGTGTGGGGCACAATGATGTGTGTGTGGAACACATTGATGTGTGTGGGGCACATTGATGTGTGTGTGGGGCACATTGATGTGTGTCTGGGGCACATTGAGGTGAGTGTAGGGCACAAAGATGTGTGTGTGTGGGACACATTGATGTGTGTGTGGGGCACATTGATGTGTGTGTGGGTCACATTGATGTGTGTCTGGGACACATTGATGTGTGTGTGAAGCACATTGATGTATGTCTGGGGCACATTGATGTGTGTGTGGGGCACATTGATGTGTGTGTGGGGCACATTGATGTGTGTGTGGAGCACATTGATGTATGTCTGGGGCACATTGATGTGTGTGTGGGGCACATTGATGTGTGTGTGGAGCACATTGATGTGTGTGTGGGGCACATTGATGTGTGTGTGGAGCACAATGATGTGTGTGGGACACATTGATGTGTGTGTGGGGCACATTGATGTGTGTGGAGCACATTGATGTGTGTGTGGAGCACATTGATGTGTGTGTGGAACAGATTGATGTGTGTCTGGGGCACATTGATTTGTGTGGAACACATTGATGTGTGTGTCTGGGGCACATTGATGTGTGTGGAGCACATTGATGTGTGTGTGGAGCACATTGATGTGTATGTGGAGCACATTGATGTGTGTGTGGAACACATTGATGTGTGTGTGAGGCACATTGATGTGTGTGGAGCACATTGATGTGTGTGTGGAGCACATTGATGTGTGTGTGGCAAACATTGATGTATGTGTGTGGGACACATTGATGTGTGTGGGACACATTGATGTGTGTGTGGATCACATTGATGTGTGTGTGGGGCACATTGCTGTGTGTGTGGGGCACAATGATGTGTGTGTGGATCACATTGATGTGTGTGCGGGACACATTGATGTGTGTATGGAACACATTGGTGTGTGTGTGGGACACATTGATGTGTGTGTGGGGCACAATGATGTGTGTGTGGGGCACATTTATCGATGTGTGTGGGGCACATTGATGTGTGTGTGGAGCACATTGATGTGTGTGTGGCGCACATTGATGTGTGTGTGGGGCACATTGATGAGTGTGTGGGACACATTGATGTGTGTGTGGGGCACATTGATGTGTGTGTGGGGCACATTGATGTGTGCGGGGCACATTGATGTGTATGTGGGGCACATTGATGTGTGTGTGGGGCACATTGATGTGTGTGTGGAGCACATTGATGTGTGTGTGGGACACATTGATGTGTGTGTGGGACACATTGATGTGTGTGTGGGGCACATTGATGTGTGTGTGGGGCACAATGATGTGTGTGTGGGGCACATTGATGTGTGTGTGGGGCACATTGATGTGTGTGTGGAGCACATTGATGTGCGTGTGGGGCACAGTGATGTGTGTGTGGATCACATTGATGTGTGTGCGGGACACATTGATGTGTGTGGGGAACATTGATGTGTGTGCGGGGCACATTGCTGTGTGTATGGAACACATTGATGTGTGTGTGGGACAGATTGATGTGTGTGTGGGGCACATTTGTTTGTGTGTGGAGCACAATGATGTGTGTGTGGAACACATTGATGTGTGTGTGGAACACATTGATGTGTGTGTGGAACACATTGATGTGTATGTGGGACAGATTGATGTGTGTGTGGGGCACATTTGTTTGTGTGTGGAGCACAATGATGTGTGTGTGGGGCACATTGATGTGTGTGTGGGGCACATTGATGTTTGTGTGGGGCACATTGATGTGTGTGTGGAGCACATTGATGTGTGTGTGAGGCACATTGATGTGTGTCTGGAACACATTGATGTGTTTGTGGAGCACAATGATGTGTGTGTGGGCACATTGATGTGTGTGTGGGGCACATTGATGTGTGTGGGGCACATTGTTGTGTGTGTGGAACACATTGATGTGTGTGTGGGGCACATTGATGTGTGTGGAGCACATTGATGTGTGTGTGGAGCACATTGATGTGTGTGTGGAACACATTGATGTGTGTGTGGGACACATTGATGTGTGTGTGGGGCACATTGATGTGTGTGGAGCACATTGATGTGTGTGTGGAACAGATTGATGTGTGTGTGGAACACATTGATGTGTGTGTGGGGCACATTGATGTTTGTGTGGGGCACATTGATGTGTGTGTGGAGCACATTGATGTGTGTGTGAGGCACATTGATGTGTGTCTGGAACACATTGATGTGTTTGTGGAGCACAATGATGTGTGTGTGGGCACATTGATGTGTGTGTGGGGCACATTGATGTGTGTGGGGCACATTGTTGTGTGTGTGGAACACATTGATGTGTGTGTGGGGCACATTGATGTGTGTGGAGCACATTGATGTGTGTGTGGAGCACATTGATGTGTGTGCGGAACAGATTGATGTGTTTCTGGGGCACATTGATTTGTGTGGAACACATTGATGTGTGTGTCTGGGGCACATTGATGTGTGTGGAGCACATTGATGTGTGTGTGGAGCACATTGATGTGTGTGTGGAGCACATTGATGTGTATGTGGAGCACATTGATGTGTGTGTGGAACACATTGATGTGTGTGTGAGGCACATTGATGTGTGTGGAGCACATTGATGTGTGTGTGGAGCACATTGATGTGTGTGTGGCAAACATTGATGTATGTGTGTGGGACACATTGATGTGTGTGGGACACATTGATGTGTGTGTGGATCACATTGATGTGTGTGTGGGGCACATTGCTGTGTGTGTGGGGCACAATGATGTGTGTGTGGATCACATTGATGTGTGTGCGGGACACATTGATGTGTGTATGGAACACATTGATGTGTGTGTGGGACACATTGATGTGTGTGTGGGGCACAATGATGTGTGTGTGGGGCACATTTATCGATGTGTGTGGGGCACATTGATGTGTGTGTGGAGCACATTGATGTGTGTGTGGCGCACATTGATGTGTGTGTGGGGCACATTGATGAGTGTGAGGGACACATTGATGTGTGTGTGGGGCACATTGATGTGTGTGGGGCACATTGATGTGTGCGGGGCACATTGATGTGTATGTGGGGCACATTGATGTGTGTGTGGGGCACATTGATGTGTGTGTGGAGCACATTGATGTGTGTGTGGGACACATTGATGTGTGTGTGGGACACATTGCTGTGTGTGTGGGGCACATTGATGTGTGTGTGGAGCACATTGATGTGTGTGTGGAGCACATTGATGTGTGTGTGGGGCACAGTGATGTGTGTGTGGATCACATTGATGTGTGTGTGGGGCACATTTATCGATGTGTGTGGGGCACATTGATGTGTGTGTGGAGCACATTGATGTGTGTGTGGCGCACATTGATGTGTGTGTGGGGCACATTGATGAGTGTGAGGGACACATTGATGAGTGTGAGGGACACATTGATGTGTGTGTGGAGCACATTGATGTGTGTGTGGGACACATTGATGTGTGTGTGGGACACATTGATGTGTGTGTGGGGCACATTGATGTGTGTGTGTAGCACATTGATGTGTGTATGGAACACATTGATGTGTGTGTGGGACACATTGATGTGTGTGTGGGGCACAATGATGTGTGTGTGGGGCACATTTATCGATGTGTGTGGGGCACATTGATGTGTGTGTGGAGCACATTGATGTGTGTGTGGCGCACATTGATGTGTGTGTGGGGCACATTGATGAGTGTGAGGGACACATTGATGTGTGTGTGGGGCACATTGATGTGTGTGGGGCACATTGATGTGTGCGGGGCACATTGATGTGTATGTGGGGCACATTGATGTGTGTGTGGGGCACATTGATGTGTGTGTGGAGCACATTGATGTGTGTGTGGGACACATTGATGTGTGTGTGGGACACATTGATGTGTGTGTGGGGCACATTGATGTGTGTGTGGAGCACATTGATGTGTGTGTGGAGCACATTGATGTGTGTGTGGGGCACAGTGATGTGTGTGTGGATCACATTGATGTGTGTGCGGGACACATTGATGTGTGTGGGGAACATTGATGTGTGTGCGGGGCACATTGCTGTGTGTATGGAACACATTGATGTGTGTGTGGGACAGATTTATGTGTGTGTGGGGCACATTTGTGTGTGTGTGGAGCACAATGATGTGTGTGTGGAACACAGTGATGTGTGTGTGGGGCACATTGATGTGTGTGTGGAACACATTGATGTGTATGTGGGGCACATTGATGTGTGTGTGGATCACATTGATGTGTGTGTGGAACACATTGATGTGTGTGTGGGGCACATTGATGTGTGTGGAGCACATTGATGTGTGTGTGGAACAGATTGATGTGTGTGTGGAACACATTGATGTGTGTGTGGGGCACATTGATGTTTGTGTGGGACACATTGATGTGTGTGAGACACATTGATGTATGTGTGTGCGACACATTGATGTGTGTGTGGGGCACAATGATGTGTGTGTGGAACACATTGATGTGTGTGGGGCACATTGATGTGTGTGTGGGGCACATTGATGTGTGTCTGGGGCACATTGAGGTGAGTGTAGGGCACAAAGATGTGTGTGTGTGGGACACATTGATGTGTGTGTGGGGCACATTGATGTGTGTGTGGGTCACATTGATGTGTGTCTGGGACACATTGATGTGTGTGTGAAGCACATTGATGTATGTCTGGGGCACATTGATGTGTGTGTGGGGCACATTGATGTGTGTGTGGGGCACATTGATGTGTGTGTGGAGCACATTGATGTGTGTGTGGGGCACATTGATGTGTGTGTGGAGCACAATGATGTGTGTGGGACACATTGATGTGTGTGGGGAACATTCATGTCTGTGTGGAGCACATTGATGTGTGTGTGTGGGGCACATTGATGTGTGTGTGGGGCACATTGATGTGTGTGTGGGGCACATTGATGTGTGTCTGGAACACATTGATGTGTTTGTGGAGCACATTGATGTGTGTGTGGATCACATTGATGTGTGTCTGGGGCACATTGATGTGTGTGTGGGGCACATTGATGTGTGTGGAGCACATTGATGTGTGTGTGGAGCACATTGATGTGTGTGTGGAACAGATTGATGTGTGTCTGGGGCACATTGATTTGTGTGGAACACATTGATGTGTGTGTCTGGGGCACATTGATGTGTGTGGAGCACATTGATGTGTGTGTGGAGCACATTGATGTGTATGTGGAGCACATTGATGTGTGTGTGGAACACATTGATGTGTGTGTGAGGCACATTGATGTGTGTGGAGCACATTGATGTGTGTGTGGAGCACATTGATGTGTGTGTGGCAAACATTGATGTATGTGTGTGGGACACATTGATGTGTGTGGGACACATTGATGTGTGTGTGGATCACATTGATGTGTGTGTGGGGCACATTGATGAGTGTGTGGGACACATTGATGTGTGTGTGGGGCACATTGATGTGTGTGTGTGGCACATTGATGTCTGTGTGTGGGGCACATTGATGTGTGTGTGTGGGACACATTGATGTGTGTGTGGAGCACATTGATGTGTGTGTGGGGCACTTTTATCGATGTGTGCGGGACACATTGATGTGTGTGTGGAGCACATTGCTGTTTGTGTGGGGCACAATGATGTGTGTGTGGATCACATTGATGTGTGTGCGGGACACATTGATGTGTGTATGGAACATATTGATGTGTGTGTGGGACACATTGATGTGTGTGTGGGGCACAATGATGTGTGTGTGGATCACATTGATGTGAGTGCGGGACACATTGATGTGTGTGGGGAACATTGATGTGTGTGCGGGGCACATTGATGTGTGTATGGAACACATTGATGTGTGTGTGGGACACATTGATGTGTGTGTGGGGCACATTTGTGTGTGTGTGGAGCACAATGATGTGTGTGTGGAACACATTGATGTGTGTGTGGGGCACATTGATGTGTGTGGGACACATTGATGTGTATGTGGGGCAGATTGATGTCTGTACGGAACACATTGATGTGTGTGCGGGGCACATTGATTTGTGTATGGAACACATTGATGTGTGTGCGGGGCACATTGATGTGTGTGTGGGGCACAATGATGTGTGTGTGGATCACATTGATGTGAGTGCGGGACACATTGCTGTTTGTGTGGGGCACAATGATGTGTGTGCGGGGCACATTGATGTGTGTGCGGGACACATTGATGTGTGTATGGAACATATTGATGTGTGTGTGGGACACATTGATGTGTGTGTGGGGCACAATGATGTGTGTGTGGATCACATTGATGTGAGTGCGGGACACATTGATGTGTGTGGGGAACATTGATGTGTGTGCGGGGCACATTGATGTGTGTATGGAACACATTGATGTGTGTGTGGGACACATTGATGTGTGTGTGGGGCACATTTGTGTGTGTGTGGAGCACAATGATGTGTGTGTGGAACACATTGATGTGTGTGTGGAACACATTGATGTGTGTGTGGGGCACATTGATGTGTGTGGGACACATTGATGTGTATGTGGGGCAGATTGATGTCTGTATGGAACACATTGATGTGTGTGCGGGGCACATTGATTTGTGTATGGAACACATTGATGTGTGTGCGGGGCACATTGATGTGTGTGTGGGGCACAATGATGTGTGTGTGGATCACATTGATGTGAGTGCGGGACACATTGATGTGTGTGGGGAACATTGATGTGTGTGCGGGGCACATTGATGTGTGTATGGAACACATTGATGTGTGTGTGGGACACATTGATGTGTGTGTGGGGCACATTTGTGTGTGTGTGGAACACATTGATGTGTGTGTGGGGTACATTGATGTGTGTGGGACACATTGATGTGTATGTGGGGCACATTGATGTGTGTGTGGAGCACAATGATGTGTGTGTGGAACACATTGATGTGTGTGTGGGGTACATTGATGTGTGTGGGACACATTGATGTGTATGTGGGGCACATTGATGTGTGTATGGAACACATTGATGTGTGTGTGGGGCACATTGATGTGTGTGTGGATCACATTGATGTGTGTGTGGAACACATTGATGTGTGTGCGGGGCACATTGATGTGTGTGTGGGGCACATTGATGTGTGTGTGGATCACATTGATGTGTGTGTGGAACACATTGACGTGTGTGTGGGACACATTGATGTGTGTGTGGAGCACAATGATGTGTGCGTTACACATTGATGTGTGTGTGGAGCACATTGATGTATGTGTGTGGGGCACATTGATGTGTGTGTGGAACACATTGATGTGTGTGTGGGGCACATTGATGTGTGTGGGACACATTGATGTGTATGTGGGGCACATTGATGTGTGTGTGGAGCACATTGATGTGTGTGTGGGGCACAATGATGTGTGTGTGGATCACATTGATGTGTGTGCGGGACACATTGATGTGTGTGGGGAACATTGATGTGTGTGGGGCACATTGATGTGTTTGTGGGGCACATTGATGTGTATGTGGGGCACATTGATGTGTATGTGGGGCACATTGATGTGTGTGGGACACATTGATGTGTGTGTGGGACACATTGATGTGTGTGGGACACATTGATGTGTGTGTGGGGCACAATGATGTGTGTGTGGAACACATTGATGTGTGTGTGGGGCACATTGATGTATGTCTGGGGCACATTGATGTGTGTGTGGAGCACATTGATGTGTGTGTGGAGCACATTGATGTGTGTGTGGAACACATTGATGTGTGTGTAGGGCACATTGATGTGTGTGTGGAGCACATTGACGTTTGTGTGGAGCACATTGACGTGTGTGTGGGGCACATTGATGTGTGTGTGGGGCACATTGATTTGTGTGTGAGGCACAGTGATGTGTGTGTGGGGCACATTAATTTGTGTGTAGGGCACATAGATGTGTGTGTAGGGCACATAGATGTGTGTGTAGGGCACATTGATGTGTGTGTGAAGCACATCGATGTGTGTGGGACACATTGATGTGTGTGTGGAGCACAATAATGTGTGTGGAGCACATTGATGTGTGTGTGGGGCACATTAATGTGTGTGTAGGGCACATAGATGTGTGTGTAGGGCACATTGATGTGTGTGTGGAGCACATTGATGCGTGTGGGACACATTGATGTGTGAGTGGAGCACAATAATGGGTGTGGGGCACAATGATGTATGTGTGGAACACATTGATGTGTGTGTGGAGCGCATTGATGTGTGTGTGGAACGCATTGATGTGTGTGTGGAGCACATTGATGTGTGTGTGGAGCACAATGATGTGTGTGTGGAGCACATTGATGTGTGTGTGGGGCACACTGATCTGTATGTGGAACACATTGATGTTTGTGTGGGGCACATTGATGTGTGTGGGGCACATTGATGTGTGTGTGGGGCACATTGATGTGTGTGGGACACATTGATGTGCATGTGGGGCACATTGATGTGTGTGGGACACATTGATGTGTGTGTGGAGCACATTGATGTGTGTGTGGAGCACAATGATGTGTGTGTGGAGCACATTGATGTGTGTGTGGGGCACATTGATCTGTGTGTGGAACACATTGATGTTTTTGTGGAACACATTGATGTTTGTGTGGGACACATTGATGTGTGTGGGGCACATTGATGTGTGTGTGGGGCACATTGATGTGTATGTGGGGCACATTGATGAGTGTGGGACACATTGATGTGTGTGTGGAGCACATTGATGTGTGTGTGGAGCACATTGATGTGTGTGTGGAGCACAATGATGTGTGTGTGGGGCACATTGATCTGTGTGTGGAACACATTGATGTTTGTGTGGGACACATTGATGTGTGTGAGACAGATTGATGTATGTGTGTGCGACACATTGATGTGTGTGTGGGGCACAATGATGTGTGTGTGGAACACATTGATGTGTGTGGGGCACATTGATGTGTGTGTGGGGCACATTGATGTGTGTGTGGGGCACATTGATGTGTGTCTGGGGCACATTGAGGTGTGTGTAGGGCACAAAGATGTGTGTGTGGGACACATTGATGTGTGTGTGGGGCACATTGATGTGTGTGTGGGTCACATTGATGTGTGTCTGGGACACATTGATGTGTGTGTGAAGCACATTGATGTATGTCTGGGGTACATTGATGTGTGTGTGGGGCACATTGATGTGTGTGTGGGGCACATTGATGTGTGTGTGGAGCACATTGATGTGTGTGGGGCACATTCATGTGTGTGTGGAGCACATTGATGTGTGTGTGGAGCACATTGATGTGTGTGTGGGGCACATTGATGTGTGTGTGGGGCACATTGATGTGTGTGTGGAGCACAATGATGTGTGTGGGACACATTGATGTGTGTGGGGAACATTCATGTCTGTGTGGAGCACATTGATGTGTGTGTGGGACACATTAATGTGTGTGTGTGGGGCACATTGATGTGTGTGTGGGGCACATTGATGTGTGTGTGGGGCACATTGATGTGTTTGTGGTGCACATTGATGTGTGTGTGGATCACATTGATGTGTGTGTGGGGCACATTGATGTGTGTGGGGCACATTGTTGTGTGTGTGGAACACATTGATGTGTGTGTCTGGGGCACATTGATGTGTGTGTGGGGCACATTGATGTGTGTGGAGCACATTGAGGTGTGTGTGGAGCACATTGATGTGTGTGTGGAACAGATTGATGTGTGTCTGGGGCACATTGATTTGTGTGGAACACATTGATGTGTGTGTCTGGGGCACATTGATGTTTGTGGAGCACATTGATGTGTGTGTGGAGCACATTGATGTGTATGTGGAGCACATTGATGTGTGTGTGGAACACATTGATGTGTGTGTGAGGCACATTGATGTGTGTGGAGCACATTGATGTGTGTGTGGAGCACATTGATGTGTGTGTGGCAAACGTTGATGTATGTGTGTGGGACACAGTGATGTGTGTGTGGATCACATTAATGTGTGTGTGGGGCACATTGATGAGTGTGTGGGACACATTGATGTGTGTGTGGGGCACATTGATGTGTGTGTGGGGCACATTGATGTCTGTGTGTGGGGCACATTGATGTGTGTGTGTGGGACACATTGATGTGTGTGTGGAGCACATTGATGTGTGTGTGGGGCACATTTATCGATGTGTGTGGAGCACATTGATGTGTGTGTGGCGCACATTTATGTGTGTGTGGGGCACATTGATGTGTGTGTGGGGCACATTGATGTGTGCGGGACACATTGATGTGTGTGTGGGGCACATTGCTGTTTGTGTGGGGCACAATGATGTGTGTGTGGATCACATTGATGTGTGTGCGGGACACATTGATGTGTGTATGGAACACATTGATGTGTGTGTGGGACACATTGATGTGTGTGTGGGGCACAATGATGTGTGTGTGGATCACATTGATGTGAGTGCGGGACACATTGATGTGTGTGGGGAACATTGATGTGTGTGCGGGGCACATTGATGTGTGTATGGAACACATTGATGTGTGTGTGGGACACATTGATGTGTGTGTGGGGCACATTTGTGTGTGTGTGGAGCACAATGATGCGTGTGTGGAACACATTGATGTGTGTGTGGGGCACAATGATGTGTGTGTGAAGCACATTGATGTATGTCTGGGGCACATTGATGTGTGTGTGGGGCACATTGATGTGTGTGTGGAGCACATTGATGTATGTCTGGGGCACATTGATGTGTGTGTGGGGCACATTGATGTGTGTGTGGGTCACATTGATGTGTGTCTGGGACACATTGATGTGTGTGTGAAGCACATTGATGTCTGTCTGGGGCACATTGATGTGTGTGTGGGGCACATTGATGTGTGTGTGGAGCACATTGATGTGTGTGTGGGGCACATTGATGTGTGTGTGGGGCACATTGATGTGTGTGTGGAGCACAATGATGTGTGTGGGACACATTGATGTGTGTGGGGAACATTCATGTCTGTGTGGAGCACATTGATGTGTGTGTGGGACACATTGATGTGTGTGTGTGGGGCACATTGATGTGTGTGAGGGGCACATTGATGTGTGTGTGGGGCACATTGATGTGTTTGTGGTGCACATTGATGTGTGTGTGGATCACATTGATGTGTGTGTGGGGCACATTGATGTGTGTGGGGCACATTGTTGTGTGTGTGGAACACATTGATGTGTGTGTCTGGGGCACATTGATGTGTGTGTGGGGCACATTGATGTGTGTGGAGCACATTGAGGTGTGTGTGGAGCACATTGATGTGTGTGTGGAACAGATTGATGTGTGTCTGGGGCACATTGATTTGTGTGGAACACATTGATGTGTGTGTCTGGGGCACATTGATGTTTGTGGAGCACATTGATGTGTGTGTGGAGCACATTGATGTGTATGTGGAGCACATTGATGTGTGTGTGGAACACATTGATGTGTGTGTGAGGCACATTGATGTGTGTGGAGCACATTGATGTGTGTGTGGAGCACATTGATGTGTGTGTGGCAAACGTTGATGTATGTGTGTGGGACACATTGATGTGTGTGTGGATCACATTAATGTGTGTGTGGGGCACATTGATGAGTGTGTGGGACACATTGATGTGTGTGTGGGGCACATTGATGTGTGTGTGGGGCACATTGATGTCTGTGTGTGGGGCACATTGATGTGTGTGTGTGGGACACATTGATGTGTGTGTGGAGCACATTGATGTGTGTGTGGGGCACATTTATCGATGTGTGTGGAGCACATTGATGTGTGTGTGGCGCACATTTATGTGTGTGTGGGGCACATTGATGTGTGTGTGGGGCACATTGATGTGTGCGGGACACATTGATGTGTGTGTGGGGCACATTGCTGTTTGTGTGGGGTACAATGATGTGTGTGTGGATCACATTGATGTGTGTGCGGGACACATTGATGTGTGTATGGAACACATTGATGTGTGTGTGGGACACATTGATGTGTGTGTGGGGCACAATGATGTGTGTGTGGATCACATTGATGTGAGTGCGGGACACATTGATGTGTGTGGGGAACATTGATGTGTGTGCGGGGCACATTGATGTGTGTATGGAACACATTGATGTGTGTGTGGGACACATTGATGTGTGTGTGGGGCACATTTGTGTGTGTGTGGAGCACAATGATGTGTGTGTGGAACACATTGATGTGTGTGTGGGGCACAATGATGTGTGTGTGAAGCACATTGATGTATGTCTGGGGCACATTGATGTGTGTGTGGGGCACATTGATGTGTGTGTGGAGCACATTGATGTATGTCTGGGGCACATTGATGTGTGTGTGGGGCACATTGATGTGTGTGGGGTCACATTGATGTGTGTCTGGGACACATTGATGTGTGTGTGAAGCACATTGATGTATGTCTGGGGCACATTGATGTGTGTGTGGGGCACATTGATGTGTGTGTGGAGCACATTGATGTGTGTGGGGCACATTCATGTGTGTGTGGAGCACATTGATGTGTGTGTGGAGCACATTGATGTGTGTGTGGGGCACATTGATGTGTGTGTGGGGCACATTGATGTGTGTGGGACACATTGATGTGTGTGGGGAACATTCATGTTTGTGTGGAGCACATTGATGTGTGTGTGGAGCACATTGATGTGTGTGTGTGGAGCACATTGATGTGTGTGTGTGGGGCACATTGATGTGTGTGTGCGGCACATTGATATGTGTGTGGAACACATTAATGTGTGTGTGGAGCACATTGATGTGTGTGTGAACACATTGATGTGTGTGTGGAGCACATTGATGTGTGTGTGGATCACATTGATGTGTGTGGGGCACATTGATGTGTGTGTGGAGCACATTGATGTGTGTGTGGAACAGATTGATGTGTGTCTGGGGCACATTGATTTGTGTGGAACACATTGATGTGTGTGTCTCGGGCACATTGATGTGTGTGTGGGGCACATTGATGTGTGTGGAGCACATTGATGTGTGTGTGGAACACATTGATGTGTGTGTGGGGCACATTGATGTGTGTGTGAGGCACATTGATGTGTGTGAGACACATTGATGTATGTGTGTGGGACACATTGATGTCTGTGTGGAGCACAGTGATGTGTGTGTGGAACACATTGATGTGTGTGTGGGACACATTGATGTGTGTGTGTAGCACATTGATGTGTGTCAAGGGCACATTGATGTGTGTGTGGGACACATTGATGTGTGTGTGGAACACATTGATGTGTGCGTGGGGCACATTGATGTGTGTGTGGAGCACATTGATGTGTGTGTGGAGCACAATGATGTGTATGTGGAGCACATTGATGTGTGTGTGGGGCACATTGATCTGTGTGTGGAACACATTGATGTTTGTGTGGGACACATTGATGCGTGTGAGACACATTGATGTATGTGTGTGGGACACATTGATGTGTGTGTGGGGCACAATGATGTGTGTGTGGAACACATTGATGTGTGTGGGGCACATTGATGTGTGTGTGGGGCACATTGATGTGTGTCTGGGGCACATTGAGGTGTGTGTAGGGCACAAAGATGTGTGTGTGGGACACATTGATGTGTGTGTGGGGCTCATTGATGTGTGTGTGGGTCACATTGATGTGTGTGTGGGTCACATTGATGTGTGTCTGGGACACATTGATGTGTGTGTGGAACACATTGATGTGTGTGTGGGGCACATTGATGTGTGTGTCGGGCACATTGATGTGTGTGTGGGGCACATTGATGTGTGTGGGGCACATTCATGTGTGTGTGGAGCACATTGATGTGTGTGTGGAGCACATTGATGTGTGTGTGGGGCACATTGATGTGTGTGTGGGGCACATTGATGTGTGTGTGGAGCACAATGATGTGTGTGGGACACATTGATGTGTGTGGGGAACATTCATGTTTGTGTGGAGCACATTGATGTGTGTGTGGAGCACATTGATGTGTGTGTGTGGGGCACATTGATGTGTGTGTGCGGCACATTGATGTGTGTGTTGAACACATTGATGTGTGTGTGGAGCACATTGATGTGTGTGTGAACACATTGATGTGTGTGTGGAGCACATTGATGTGTGTGTGCGGCACATTGATGTGTGTGTGGAACACATTGATGTGTGTGTGGAGCACATTGATGTGTGTGTGAACACATTGATGTGTGTGTGGAGCACATTGATGTGTGTGTGGATCACATTGATGTGTGTGGGGCACATTGATGTGTGTGTGCAGCACATTGATGTGTGTGTGGAACAGATTGATGTGTGTCTGGGGCACATTGATTTGTGTGGAACACATTGATGTGTGTGTCTGGGGCACATTGATGTGTGTGTGGAGCACATTGATGTGTGTTTGGAGCACATTGATGTGTGTGTGGGGCACATTGATGTGTGTGTGTGAGGCACATTGATGTGTGTGGAGCACATTGATGTGTGTGGGGCACATTGATGTGTGTGTGGGGCACATTGATGTGTGTGTGTGGGGCACATTGATGTGTGTATGTGGGACACATTGATCTGTGTGTGGAGCACATTGATGTGTGTGTGAGGCACATTGATGTGTGTGGAGCACATTGATGTGTATGTGGATCACATTGATGTGTGTGTGGGGCACATTGATGAGTGTGTGGGGCACATTGATGTGTGTGTGTGGGGCACATTGATGTGTGTGTGTGGGGCACATTGATGTGTGTGTGTGGGACACATTGATGTGTGTGTGGAGCACATTGATGTGTGTGTGGGGCACATTTATCGATGTGTGTGGAGCACATTGATGTGTGTGTGGCGCACATTTATGTGTGTGTGGGGCACATTGATGTGTGTGTGGGGCACATTGATGTGTGTGTGGAACACATTGATGTGTGTGTGGGGCACAATGATGTGTGTGTGAAGCACATTGATGTATGTCTGGGGCACATTGATGTGTGTGTGGGGCACATTGATGTGTGTGTGGAGCACATTGATGTATGTCTGGGGCACATTGATGTGTGTGTGGGGCACATTGATGTGTGTGTGAAGCACATTGATGTATGTCTGGGGCACATTGATGTGTGTGTGGGGCACATTGATGTGTGTGTGGAGCACATTGATGTGTGTGGGGCACATTCATGTGTGTGTGGAGCACATTGATGTGTGTGTGGAGCACATTGATGTGTGTGTGGGGCACATTGATGTGTGTGTGGGGCACATTGATGTGTGTGTGGAGCACAATGATGTGTGTGGGACACATTGATGTGTGTGGGGAACATTCATGTTTGTGTGGAGCACATTGATGTGTGTGTGGAGCACATTGATGTGTGTGTGTGGGGCACATTGATGTGTGTGTGCGGCACATTGATATGTGTGTGGAACACATTAATGTGTGTGTGGAGCACATTGATGTGTGTGTGAACACATTGATGTGTGTGTGGAGCACATTGATGTGTGTGTGGATCACATTGATGTGTGTGGGGCACATTGATGTGTGTGGTGCACATTGATGTGTGTGTGGAGCACATTGATGTGTGTGTGGAACAGATTGATGTGTGTCTGGGGCACATTGATTTGTGTGGAACACATTGATGTGTGTGTCTCGGGCACATTGATGTGTGTGTGGGGCACATTGATGTGTGTGGAGCACATTGATGTGTGTGTGGAGCAGATTGATGTGTGTGTGGAACACATTGATGTGTGTGTGGGGCACATTGATGTGTGTGTGAGGCACAATGATGTGTATGTGGAGCACATTGATGTGTGTGTGGGGCACATTGATCTGTGTGTGGAACACATTGATGTTTGTGTGGGACACATTGATGCGTGTGAGACACATTGATGTATGTGTGTGGGACACATTGATGTGTGTGTGGGGCACAATGATGTGTGTGTGGAACACATTGATGTGTGTGGGGCACATTGATGTGTGTGTGGGGCACATTGATGTGTGTCTGGGGCACATTGAGGTGTGTGTAGGGCACAAAGATGTGTGTGTGGGACACATTGATGTGTGTGTGGGGCTCATTGATGTGTGTGTGGGTCACATTGATGTGTGTCTGGGACACATTGATGTGTGTGTGGAACACATTGATGTGTGTGTGGGGCACATTGATGTGTGTGTCGGGCACATTGATGTGTGTGTGGGGCACATTGATGTGTGTGGGGCACATTCATGTGTGTGTGGAGCACATTGATGTGTGTGTGGAGCACATTGATGTGTGTGTGGGGCACATTGATGTGTGTGTGGGGCACATTGATGTGTGTGTGGAGCACAATGATGTGTGTGGGACACATTGATGTGTGTGGGGAACATTCATGTTTGTGTGGAGCACATTGATGTGTGTGTGGAGCACATTGATGTGTGTGTGTGGGGCACATTGATGTGTGTGTGCGGCACATTGATGTGTGTGTTGAACACATTGATGTGTGTGTGGAGCACATTGATGTGTGTGTGAACACATTGATGTGTGTGTGGAGCACATTGATGTGTGTGTGCGGCACATTGATGTGTGTGTGGAACACATTGATGTGTGTGTGGAGCACATTGATGTGTGTGTGAACACATTGATGTGTGTGTGGAGCACATTGATGTGTGTGTGGATCACATTGATGTGTGTGGGGCACATTGATGTGTGTGTGCAGCACATTGATGTGTGTGTGGAACAGATTGATGTGTGTCTGGGGCACATTGATTTGTGTGGAACACATTGATGTGTGTGTCTGGGGCACATTGATGTGTGTGTGGAGCACATTGATGTGTGTTTGGAGCACATTGATGTGTGTGTGGGGCACATTGATGTGTGTGTGTGAGGCACATTGATGTGTGTGGAGCACATTGATGTGTGTGGGGCACATTGATGTGTGTGTGGGGCACATTGATGTGTGTGTGTGGGGCACATTGATGTGTGTATGTGGGACACATTGATCTGTGTGTGGAGCACATTGATGTGTGTGTGAGGCACATTGATGTGTGTGGAGCACATTGATGTGTATGTGGATCACATTGATGTGTGTGTGGGGCACATTGATGAGTGTGTGGGGCACATTGATGTGTGTGTGGGGCACATTGATGTGTGTGTGTGGGGCACATTGATGTGTGTGTGTGGGACACATTGATGTGTGTGTGGAGCACATTGATGTGTGTGTGGGGCACATTTATCGATGTGTGTGGAGCACATTGATGTGTGTGTGGCGCTCATTTATGTGTGTATGGGGCACATTGATGTGTGTGTGGGGCACATTGATGTGTGTGTGGCGCTCATTTATGTGTGTATGGGGCACATTGATGTGTGTGTGGGGCACATTGATGTGTGCGGGACACATTGATGTGTGTGTGGTGCACATTGCTGTTTGTGTGGGGCACAATGATGTGTGTGTCTGGGGCACATTGATGTGTGTGTGGAGCACATTGATGTGTGTTTGGAGCACATTGATGTGTGTGTGGATCACATTGATGTGTGTGTGGGGCACATTGATGTGTGTGGGGCACATTGATGTGTGTGTGAGGCACATTGATGTGTGTGGAGCACATTGATGTGTATGTGGATCACATTGATGTGTGTGTGGGGCACATTGATGAGTGTGTGGGGCACATTGATGTGTGTGTGGGGCACATTGATGTGTGTGTGTGGGGCACATTGATGTGTGTGTGTGGGACACATTGATGTGTGTGTGGAGCACATTGATGTGTGTGTGGGGCACATTTATCGATGTGTGTGGAGCACATTGATGTGTGTGTGGCGCTCATTTATGTGTGTATGGGGCACATTGATGTGTGTGTGGGGCACATTGATGTGTGCGGGACACATTGATGTGTGTGTGGTGCACATTGCTGTTTGTGTGGGGCACAATGATGTGTGTGTGGGGCACATTGATGTGTGTGTGGGACACATTGATGTGTGTAGGACACATTGATGTGTGTATGGAGCACATTGATGTGTGTGTGAGGCACATTGATGTGTGTCAAGGGCACATTGATGTGTGTGGGACACATTGATGTATGTGTGGAGCACAATGATGTGTGTGCGGGACACATTGATGTGTGTGGGGAACATTGATGTGTGTGGGGCACATTGATGTGTGTGTGGGGCACATTGATGTGTATGTGGGGCACATTGATGTGTGTGGGACACATTGATGTGTGTGTGGGACACATTGATGTGTGTGTGGAACACATTGATGTGTGTGGGACACATTGATGTGTGTGTGGGGCACAATGATGTGTGTGTGGAACACATTGATGTGTGTGTGGGGCACATTGATGTATGTCTGGGGCACATTGATGTGTGTGTGGAGCACATTGATGTGTGTGTGGAGCACATTGATGTGTGTGTGGAACACATTGATGTGTGTGTAGGGCACATTGATGTGTGTGTGGAGCACATTGACGTTTGTGTGGAGCACATTGACGTGTGTGTGGAACACATTGATGTGTGTGTGGGGCACATTGATGTGTGTGTGGGGCACATTGATGTGTGTGTGGGGCACATTGATGTGTGTGTGGGGCACATTGATTTGTGTGTGGGGCACAGTGATGTGTGTGTGGGGCACATTAATTTGTGTGTAGGGCAGATAGATGTGTGTGTAGGGCACATAGATGTGTGTGTAGGGCACATTGATGTGTGTGTGAAGCACATCGATGTGTGTGGGACACATTGATGTGTGTGTGGAGCACAATAATGTGTGTGGAGCACATTGATGTGTGTGTGGGGCACATTAATGTGTGTGTAGGGCACATAGATGTGTGTGTAGGGCACATTGATGTGTGTGTGGAGCACATTGATGCGTGTGGGACACATTGATGTGTGAGTGGAGCACAATAATGGGTGTGGGGCACAATGATGTATGTGTGGAACACATTGATGTGTGTGTGGAGCGCATTGATGTGTGTGTGGAACGCATTGATGTGTGTGTGGAGCACATTGATGTGTGTGTGGAGCACATTGATGTGTGTGTGGAGCACAATGATGTGTGTGTGGAGCACATTGATGTGTGTGTGGGGCACACTGATCTGTATGTGGAACACATTGATGTTTGTGTGGGACATATTGATGTGTGTGGGGCACATTGATGTGTGTGGGGCACATTGATGTGTGTGTGGGGCACATTGATGTGTGTGGGACACATTGATGTGCATGTGGGGCACATTGATGTGTGTGGGACACATTGATGTGTGTGTGGAGCACATTGATGTGTGTGTGGAGCACAATGATGTGTGTGTGGAGCACATTGATGTGTGTGTGGGGCACATTGATCTGTGTGTGGAACACATTGATGTTTTTGTGGAACACATTGATGTTTGTGTGGGACACATTGATGTGTGTGGGGCACATTGATGTGTGTGTGGGGCACATTGATGTGTGTGGGGCACATTGATGTGTGTGTGGGGCACATTGATGTGTATGTGGGGCACATTGATGAGTGTGGGACACATTGATGTGTGTGTGGAGCACATTGATGTGTGTGTGGAGCACAATGATGTGTGTGTGGGGCACATTGATCTGTGTGTGGAACACATTGATGTTTGTGTGAGACACATTGATGTGTGTGAGACAGATTGATGTATGTGTGTGCGACACATTGATGTGTGTGTGGGGCACAATGATGTGTGTGTGGAACACATTGATGTGTGTGGGGCACATTGATGTGTGTGTGGGGCACATTGATGTGTGTGTGGGGCACATTGATGTGTGTCTGGGGCACATTGAGGTGTGTGTAGGGCACAAAGATGTGTGTGTGGGACACATTGATGTGTGTGTGGGGCACATTGATGTGTGTGTGGGGCACATTGATGTGTGTCTGGGACACATTGATGTGTGTGTGAAGCACATTGATGTATGTCTGGGGTACATTGATGTGTGTGTGGGGCACATTGATGTGTGTGTGGGGCACATTGATGTGTGTGTGGAGCACATTGATGTGTGTGGGGCACATTCATGTGTGTGTGGAGCACATTGATGTGTGTGTGGGGCACATTGATGTGTGTGTGGAGCACAATGATGTGTGTGTGGATCACATTGATGTGTGTGTGGGGCACATTGATGTGTGTGGGGCACATTGTTGTGTGTGTGGAACACATTGATGTGTGTGTCTGGGGCACATTGATGTGTGTGTGGGGCACATTGATGTGTGTGGAGCACATTGAGGTGTGTGTGGAGCACATTGATGTGTGTGTGGAACAGATTGATGTGTGTCTGGGGCACATTGATTTGTGTGGAACACATTGATGTGTGTGTCTGGGGCACATTGATGTTTGTGGAGCACATTGATGTGTGTGTGGAGCACATTGATGTGTATGTGGAGCACATTGATGTGTGTGTGGAACACATTGATGTGTGTGTGAGGCACATTGATGTGTGTGGAGCACATTGATGTGTGTGTGGAGCACATTGATGTGTGTGTGGCAAACGTTGATGTATGTGTGTGGGACACATTGATGTGTGTGTGGATCACATTAATGTGTGTGTGGGGCACATTGATGAGTGTGTGGGACACATTGATGTGTGTGTGGGGCACATTGATGTGTGTGTGGGGCACATTGATGTCTGTGTGTGGGGCACATTGATGTGTGTGTGTGGGACACATTGATGTGTGTGTGGAGCACATTGATGTGTGTGTGGGGCACATTTATCGATGTGTGTGGAGCACATTGATGTGTGTGTGGCGCACATTTATGTGTGTGTGGGGCACATTGATGTGTGTGTGGGGCACATTGATGTGTGCGGGACACATTGATGTGTGTGTGGGGCACATTGCTGTTTGTGTGGGGCACAATGATGTGTGTGTGGATCACATTGATGTGTGTGCGGGACACATTGATGTGTGTATGGAACACATTGATGTGTGTGTGGGACACATTGATGTGTGTGTGGGGCACAATGATGTGTGTGTGGATCACATTGATGTGAGTGCGGGACACATTGATGTGTGTGGGGAACATTGATGTGTGTGCGGGGCACATTGATGTGTGTATGGAACACATTGATGTGTGTGTGGGACACATTGATGTGTGTGTGGGGCACATTTGTGTGTGTGTGGAGCACAATGATGTGTGTGTGGAACACATTGATGTGTGTGTGGGGCACAATGATGTGTGTGTGAAGCACATTGATGTATGTCTGGGGCACATTGATGTGTGTGTGGGGCACATTGATGTGTGTGTGGAGCACATTGATGTATGTCTGGGGCACATTGATGTGTGTGTGGGGCACATTGATGTGTGTGTGGGTCACATTGATGTGTGTCTGGGACACATTGATGTGTGTGTGAAGCACATTGATGTATGTCTGGGGCACATTGATGTGTGTGTGGGGCACATTGATGTGTGTGTGGGGCACATTGATGTGTGTGTGGGGCACATTGATGTGTGTGTGGGGCACATTGATGTGTGTGTGGAGCACAATGATGTGTGTGGGACACATTGATGTGTGTGGGGAACATTCATGTCTGTGTGGAGCACATTGATGTGTGTGTGGGACACATTGATGTGTGTGTGTGGGGCACATTGATGTGTGTGTGGGGCACATTGATGTGTGTGTGGGGCACATTGATGTGTTTGTGGTGCACATTGATGTGTGTGTGGATCACATTGATGTGTGTGTGGGGCACATTGATGTGTGTGGGGCACATTGTTGTGTGTGTGGAACACATTGATGTGTGTGTCTGGGGCACATTGATGTGTGTGTGGGGCACATTGATGTGTGTGGAGCACATTGAGGTGTGTGTGGAGCACATTGATGTGTGTGTGGAACAGATTGATGTGTGTCTGGGGCACATTGATTTGTGTGGAACACATTGATGTGTGTGTCTGGGGCACATTGATGTTTGTGGAGCACATTGATGTGTGTGTGGAGCACATTGATGTGTATGTGGAGCACATTGATGTGTGTGTGGAACACATTGATGTGTGTGTGAGGCACATTGATGTGTGTGGAGCACATTGATGTGTGTGTGGAGCACATTGATGTGTGTGTGGCAAACGTTGATGTATGTGTGTGGGACACATTGATGTGTGTGTGGATCACATTAATGTGTGTGTGGGGCACATTGATGAGTGTGTGGGACACATTGATGTGTGTGTGGGGCACATTGATGTGTGTGTGGGGCACATTGATGTCTGTGTGTGGGGCACATTGATGTGTGTGTGGAGCACATTGATGTGTGTGTGGATCACATTAATGTGTGTGTGGGGCACATTGATGAGTGTGTGGGACACATTGATGTGTGTGTGGAGCACATTGATGTGTGTGTGGGGCACATTTATCGATGTGTGTGGAGCACATTGATGTGTGTGTGGCGCACATTTATGTGTGTGTGGGGCACATTGATGTGTGTGTGGGGCACATTGATGTGTGCGGGACACATTGATGTGCGTGTGGGGCACATTGCTGTTTGTGTGGGGTACAATGATGTGTGTGTGGATCAGATTGATGTGTGTGCGGGACACATTGATGTGTGTATGGAACACATTGATGTGTGTGTGGGACACATTGATGTGTGTGTGGGGCACAATGATGTGTGTGTGGATCACATTGATGTGAGTGCGGGACACATTGATGTGTGTGGGGAACATTGATGTGTGTGCGGGGCACATTGATGTGTGTATGGAACACATTGATGTGTGTGTGGGACACATTGATGTGTGTGTGGGGCACATTTGTGTGTGTGTGGAGCACAATGATGTGTGTGTGGAACACATTGATGTGTGTGTGGGGCACAATGATGTGTGTGTGAAGCACATTGATGTATGTCTGGGGCACATTGATGTGTGTGTGGGGCACATTGATGTGTGTGTGGAGCACATTGATGTATGTCTGGGGCACATTGATGTGTGTGTGGGGCACATTGATGTGTGTGTGGGTCACATTGATGTGTGTCTGGGACACATTGATGTGTGTGTGAAGCACATTGATGTATGTCTGGGGCACATTGATGTGTGTGTGGGGCACATTGATGTGTGTGTGGAGCACATTGATGTGTGTGGGGCACATTCATGTGTGTGTGGAGCACATTGATGTGTGTGTGGAGCACATTGATGTGTGTGTGGGGCACATTGATGTGTGTGTGGGGCACATTGATGTGTGTGTGGGGCACATTGATGTGTGTGTGGAGCACAATGATGTGTGTGGGACACATTGATGTGTGTGGGGAACATTCATGTTTGTGTGGAGCACATTGATGTGTGTGTGGAGCACATTGATGTGTGTGTGTGGGGCACATTGATGTGTGTGTGCGGCACATTGATATGTGTGTGGAACACATTAATGTGTGTGTGGAGCACATTGATGTGTGTGTGAACACATTGATGTGTGTGTGGAGCACATTGATGTGTGTGTGGATCACATTGATGTGTGTGGGGCACATTGATGTGTGTGGTGCACATTGATGTGTGTGTGGAGCACATTGATGTGTGTGTGGAACAGATTGATGTGTGTCTGGGGCACATTGATTTGTGTGGAACACATTGATGTGTGTGTCTCGGGCACATTGATGTGTGTGTGGGGCACATTGATGTGTGTGGAGCACATTGATGTGTGTGTGGAGCACATTGATGTGTGTGTGGAACACATTGATGTGTGTGTGGGGCACATTGATGTGTGTGTGAGGCACATTGATGTGTGTGAGACACATTGATGTATGTGTGTGGGACACATTGATGTCTGTGTGGAGCACAGTGATGTGTGTGTGGAACACATTGATGTGTGTGTGGGACACATTGATGTGTGTGTGTAGCACATTGATGTGTGTCAAGGGCACATTGATGTGTGTGTGGGACACATTGATGTGTGTGTGGAACACATTGATGTGTGCGTGGGGCACATTGATGTGTGTGTGGAGCACATTGATGTGTGTGTGGAGCACAATGATGTGTATGTGGAGCACATTGATGTGTGTGTGGGGCACATTGATCTGTGTGTGGAACACATTGATGTTTGTGTGGGACACATTGATGCGTGTGAGACACATTGATGTATGTGTGTGGGACACATTGATGTGTGTGTGGGGCACAATGATGTGTGTGTGGAACACATTGATGTGTGTGGGGCACATTGATGTGTGTGTGGGGCACATTGATGTGTGTCTGGGGCACATTGAGGTGTGTGTGGAGCACATTGATGTGTGTGTGGGGCACATTGATGTGTGTGTGGGGCTCATTGATGTGTGTGTGGGTCACATTGATGTGTGTCTGGGACACATTGATGTGTGTGTGGAACACATTGATGTGTGTGTGGGGCACATTGATGTGTGTGTCGGGCACATTGATGTGTGTGTGGGGCACATTGATGTGTGTGTGGAACACATTGATGTGTGTGTGGGGCACATTGATGTGTGTGTGGGGCTCATTGATGTGTGTGTGGGGCTCATTGATGTGTGTGTGGGTCACATTGATGTGTGTCTGGGACACATTGATGTGTGTGTGGAACACATTGATGTGTGTGTGGGGCACATTGATGTGTGTGTCGGGCACATTGATGTGTGTGTGGGGCACATTGATGTGTGTGGGGCACATTCATGTGTGTGTGGAGCACATTGATGTGTGTGTGGAGCACATTGATGTGTGTGTGGGGCACATTGATGTGTGTGTGGGGCACATTGATGTGTGTGTGGAGCATAATGATGTGTGTGGGACACATTGATGTGTGTGGGGAACATTCATGTTTGTGTGGAGCACATTGATGTGTGTGTGGAGCACATTGATGTGTGTGTGTGGGGCACATTGATGTGTGTGTGCGGCACATTGATGTGTGTGTTGAACACATTGATGTGTGTGTGGAGCACATTGATGTGTGTGTGAACACATTGATGTGTGTGTGGAGCACATTGATGTGTGTGTGCGGCACATTGATGTGTGTGTGGAACACATTGATGTGTGTGTGGAGCACATTGATGTGTGTGTGAACACATTGATGTGTGTGTGGAGCACATTGATGTGTGTGTGGATCACATTGATGTGTGTGGGGCACATTGATGTGTGTGTGCAGCACATTGATGTGTGTGTGGAATAGATTGATGTGTGTCTGGGGCACATTGATTTGTGTGGAACACATTGATGTGTGTGTCTGGGGCACATTGATGTGTGTGTGGAGCACATTGATGTGTGTTTGGAGCACATTGATGTGTGTGTGGGGCACATTGATGTGTGTGTGTGAGGCACATTGATGTGTGTGGAGCACATTGATGTGTGTGGGGCACATTGATGTGTGTGTGTGGGGCACATTGATGTGTGTGTGTGGGGCACATTGATGTGTGTATGTGGGACACATTGATCTGTGTGTGGAGCACATTGATGTGTGTGTGAGGCACATTGATGTGTGTGGAGCACATTGATGTGTATGTGGATCACATTGATGTGTGTGTGGGGCACATTGATGAGTGTGTGGGGCACATTGATGTGTGTGTGGGGCACATTGATGTGTGTGTGTGGGGCACATTGATGTGTGTGTGTGGGACACATTGATGTGTGTGTGGAGCACATTGATGTGTGTGTGGGGCACATTTATCGATGTGTGTGGAGCACATTGATGTGTGTGTGGCGCACATTTATGTGTGTGTGGGGCACATTGATGTGTGTGTGGGGCACATTGATGTGTGTGTGGAACACATTGATGTGTGTATGGGGCACAATGATGTGTGTGTGAAGCACATTGATGTATGTCTGGGGCACATTGATGTGTGTGTGGGGCACATTGATGTGTGTGTGGAGCACATTGATGTATGTCTGGGGCACATTGATGTGTGTGTGGGGCACATTGATGTGTGTGTGGGTCACATTGATGTGTGTCTGGGACACATTGATGTGTGTGTGAAGCACATTGATGTATGTCTGGGGCACATTGATGTGTGTGTGGGGCACATTGATGTGTGTGTGGAGCACATTGATGTGTGTGGGGCACATTCATGTGTGTGTGGAGCTCATTGATGTGTGTGTGGAGCACATTGATGTGTGTGTGGGGCACATTGATGTGTGTGTGGGGCACATTGATGTGTGTGTGGAGCACAATGATGTGTGTGGGACACATTGATGTGTGTGGGGAACATTCATGTTTGTGTGGAGCACATTGATGTGTGTGTGGAGCACATTGATGTGTGTGTGTGGGGCACATTGATGTGTGTGTGCGGCACATTGATATGTGTGTGGAACACATTAATGTGTGTGTGGAGCACATTGATGTGTGTGTGAACACATTGATGTGTGTGTGGAGCACATTGATGTGTGTGTGGATCACATTGATGTGTGTGGGGCACATTGATGTGTGTGGTGCACATTGATGTGTGTGTGGAGCACATTGATGTGTGTGTGGAACAGATTGATGTGTGTCTGGGGCACATTGATTTGTGTGGAACACATTGATGTGTTTGTCTCGGGCACATTGATGTGTGTGTGGGGCACATTGATGTGTGTGGAGCACATTGATGTGTGTGTGGAGCACATTGATGTGTGTGTGGAACACATTGATGTGTGTGTGGGGCACATTGATGTGTGTGTGAGGCACATTGATGTGTGTGAGACACATTGATGTATGTGTGTGGGACACATTGATGTGTGTGTGGAGCACAGTGATGTGTGTGTGGAACACATTGATGTGTGTGTGGGACACATTGATGTGTGTGTGTAGCACATTGATGTGTGTCAAGGGCACATTGATGTGTGTGTGGGACACATTGATGTGTGTGTGGAACACATTGATGTGTGCGTGGGGCACATTGATGTGTGTGTGGAGCACATTGATGTGTGTGTGGAGCACAATGATGTGTATGTGGAGCACATTGATGTGTGTGTGGGGCACATTGATCTGTGTGTGGAACACATTGATGTTTGTGTGGGACACATTGATGCGTGTGAGACACATTGATGTATGTGTGTGGGACACATTGATGTGTGTGTGGGGCACAATGATGTGTGTGTGGAACACATTGATGTGTGTGGGGCACATTGATGTGTGTGTGGGGCACATTGATGTGTGTCTGGGGCACATTGAGGTGTGTGTAGGGCACAAAGATGTGTGTGTGGGACACATTGATGTGTGTGTGGGGCTCATTGATGTGTGTGTGGGTCACATTGATGTGTGTCTGGGACACATTGATGTGTGTGTGGAACACATTGATGTGTGTGTGGGGCACATTGATGTGTGTGTCGGGCACATTGATGTGTGTGTGGGGCACATTGATGTGTGTGGGGCACATTCATGTGTGTGTGGAGCACATTGATGTGTGTGTGGAGCACATTGATGTGTGTGTGGGGCACATTGATGTGTGTGTGGGGCACATTGATGTGTGTGTGGGGCACATTGATGTGTGTGTGGAGCACAATGATGTGTGTGGGACACATTGATGTGTGTGGGGAACATTCATGTTTGTGTGGAGCACATTGATGTGTGTGTGGAGCACATTGATGTGTGTGTGTGGGGCACATTGATGTGTGTGTGCGGCACATTGATGTGTGTGTTGAACACATTGATGTGTGTGTGGAGCACATTGATGTGTGTGTGAACACATTGATGTGTGTGTGGAGCACATTGATGTGTGTGTGCGGCACATTGATGTGTGTGTGGAACACATTGATGTGTGTGTGGAGCACATTGATGTGTGTGTGAACACATTGATGTGTGTGTGGAGCACATTGATGTGTGTGTGGATCACATTGATGTGTGTGGGGCACATTGATGTGTGTGTGCAGCACATTGATGTGTGTGTGGAATAGATTGATGTGTGTCTGGGGCACATTGATTTGTGTGGAACACATTGATGTGTGTGTCTGGGGCACATTGATGTGTGTGTGGAGCACATTGATGTGTGTTTGGAGCACATTGATGTGTGTGTGGGGCACATTGATGTGTGTGTGTGAGGCACATTGATGTGTGTGGAGCACATTGATGTGTGTGGGGCACATTGATGTGTGTGTGGGGCACATTGATGTGTGTGTGTGGGGCACATTGATGTGTGTATGTGGGACACATTGATCTGTGTGTGGAGCACATTGATGTGTGTGTGAGGCACATTGATGTGTGTGGAGCACATTGATGTGTATGTGGATCACATTGATGTGTGTGTGGGGCACATTGATGAGTGTGTGGGGCACATTGATGTGTGTGTGGGGCACATTGATGTGTGTGTGTGGGGCACATTGATGTGTGTGTGTGGGACACATTGATGTGTGTGTGGAGCACATTGATGTGTGTGTGGGGCACATTT
The DNA here is from genome assembly GCF_044704955.1 of Pristiophorus japonicus. Classification (NCBI taxonomy): domain Eukaryota; kingdom Metazoa; phylum Chordata; class Chondrichthyes; family Pristiophoridae; genus Pristiophorus; species Pristiophorus japonicus. The sequence goes on from NC_091979.1 coordinate 330,540,932, forward strand.
ATCGATGTGTGTGGAGCACATTGATGTGTGTGTGGCGCTCATTTATGTGTGTATGGGGCACATTGATGTGTGTGTGGGGCACATTGATGTGTGTGTGGCGCTCATTTATGTGTGTATGGGGCACATTGATGTGTGTGTGGGGCACATTGAAGTGTGCGGGACACATTGATGTGTGTGTGGTGCACATTGCTGTTTGTGTGGGGCACAATGATGTGTGTGTCTGGGGCACATTGATGTGTGTGTGGAGCACATTGATGTGTGTTTGGAGCACATTGATGTGTGTGTGGATCACATTGATGTGTGTGTGGGGCACATTGATGTGTGTGGGGCACATTGATGTGTGTGTGAGGCACATTGATGTGTGTGGAGCACATTGATGTGTATGTGGATCACATTGATGTGTGTGTGGGGCACATTGATGAGTGTGTGGGGCACATTGATGTGTGTGTGTGGGGCACATTGATGTGTGTGTGTGGGACACATTGATGTGTGTGTGGAGCACATTGATGTGTGTGTGGGGCACATTTATCGATGTGTGTGGAGCACATTGATGTGTGTGTGGCGCTCATTTATGTGTGTATGGGGCACATTGATGTGTGTGTGGGGCACATTGATGTGTGCGGGACACATTGATGTGTGTGTGGTGCACATTGCTGTTTGTGTGGGGCACAATGATGTGTGTGTGGATCACATTGATGTGTGTGCGGGACACATTGATGTGTGTATGGAACACATTGATGTGAGTGTGGGACACATTGATGTGTGTGTGGGGCACAATGATATGTGTGTGGATCACATTGATGTGAGTGTGGGACACATTGATGTGTGTGGGGAACATTGATGTGTGTGTGGGGCATATTGATGTGTGTGTGGGGCACATTGATGTGTGTGTGGGACACATTGATGTGTGTATGGAGCACATTGATGTGTGTGTGGGGCACATTGATGTGTGTCAAGGGCACATTGATGTGTGTGTGGGACACATTGATGTGTGTGTGTAGCACATTGATGTGTGTCAAGGGCACATTGATGTGTGTGTGGGACACATTGATGTGTGTGTGGAACACATTGATGTGTGCGTGGGGCACATTGATGTGTGTGTGGAGCACATTGATGTGTGTGTGGAGCACAATGATGTGTATGTGGAGCACATTGATGTGTGTGTGGGGCACATTGATCTGTGTGTGGAACACATTGATGTTTGTGTGGGATACATTGATGTGTGTGAGACACATTGATGTATGTGTGTGCGACACATTGATGTGTGTGTGGGGCACAATGATGTGTGTGTGGAACACATTGATGTGTGTTGGGGCACATTGATGTGTGTGTGGGGCACATTGATGTGTGTCTGGGGCACATTGAGGTGTGTGCAGGGCACAAAGATGTGTGTGTGGGACACATTGATGTGTGTGTGGGGCACATTGATGTGTGTGTGGGTCACATTGATGTGTGTCTGGGACACATTGATGTGTGTGTGAAGCACATTGATGTGTGTGTGGGGCACATTGATGTGTGTGTGGAGCACATTGATGTGTGTGGGGCACATTCATGTGTGTGTGGAGCACATTGATGTGTGTGTGGAGCACATTGATGTGTGTGTGGGGCACATTGATGTGTGTGTGGGGCACATTGATGTGTGTGTGGAGCACAATGATGTGTGTGGGACACATTGATGTGTGTGGGGAACATTCATGTTTGTGTGGAGCACATTGATGTGTGTGTGGAGCACATTGATGTGTGTGTGTGGGGCACATTGATGTGTGTGTGCGGCACATTGATATGTGTGTGGAACACATTGATGTGTGTGTGGAGCACATTGATGTGTGTGTGAGCACATTGATGTGTGTGTGGAGCACATTGATGTGTGTGTGGATCACATTGATGTGTGTGGGGCACATTGATGTGTGTGGTGCACATTGATGTGTGTGTGGAGCACATTGATGTGTGTGTGGAACAGATTGATGTGTGTCTGGGGCACATTGATTTGTGTGGAACACATTGATGTGTGTGTCTCGGGCACATTGATGTGTGGGTGGGGCACATTGATGTGTGTGGAGCACATTGATGTGTGTGTGGAGCACATTGATGTGTGTGTGGAACACATTGATGTGTGTGTGAGGCACATTGATGTGTGTGAGACACATTGATGTATGTGTGTGGGACACATTGATGTGTGTGTGGAGCACAGTGATGTGTGTGTGGAACACATTGATGTGTGTGTGGGACACATTGATGTGTGTGAGTAGCACATTGATGTGTGTCAAGGGCACATTGATGTGTGTGTGGGACACATTGATGTGTGTGTGGAACACATTGATGTGTGTGTGGGGCACATTCATGTGTGTGTGGAGCACATTGATGTGTGTGTGGAGCACATTGATGTGTGTGTGGGGCACATTGATGTGTGTGTGGGGCACATTGATGTGTGTGGGACACATTGATGTGTGTGGGGAACATTCATGTTTGTGTGGAGCACATTGATGTGTGTGTGGAGCACATTGATGTGTGTGTGTGGGGCACATTGATGTGTGTGTGCGGCACATTGATGTGTGTGTGGAACACATTGATGTGTGTGTGGAGCACATTGATGTGTGTGTGGATCACATTGATGTGTGTGGGGCACATTGATGTGTGTGTGGAGCACATTGATGTGTGTGTGGATCACATTGATGTGTGTGTGGAGCACATTGATGTGTGTGTGAACACATTGATGTGTGTGTGGAGCACATTGATGTGTGTGTGGATCACATTGATGTGTGTGGGGCACGTTGATGTGTGTGTGGAGCACATTGATGTGTGTGTGGAACAGATTGATGTGTGTCTGGGGCACATTGATTTGTGTGGAACACATTGATGTGTGTGTCTGGGGCACATTGATGTGTGTGTGGAGCACATTGATGTGTGTGTGGAGCACATTGATGTGTGTGTGGGGCACATTGATGTGTGTGTGAGGCACATTGATGTGTGTGGAGCACATTGATGTGTGTGTGGCGAACATTGATGTGTGTGTGGGACACATTGATGTGTATGTGGATCACATTGATGTGTGTGTGGGGCACATTGATGAGTGTGTGGGGCACATTGATGTGTGTGTGGGGCACATTGATGTGTGTGTGGGGCACATTGATGTGTGTGTGGAGCACATTGATGTGTGTGTGGGACACATTGATGTGTGTGTGGCACATTGATGTGTGTGGGACACATTGATGTGTATGTGGGGCACATTGATGTGTGTATGGAACACATTGATGTGTGTGCGGGGCACATTGATGTGTGTATGGAACACATTGATGTGTGTGTGGATCACATTGATGTGTGTGTGGATCACATTGATGTGTGTGTGGATCACATTGATGTGTGTGTGGGGCACATTGATGTGTGTATGGAACACATTGATGTGTGTGCGGGGCACAGTGATGTGTGTGTGGGGCACAATGATGTGTGTGTGGATCACATTGATGTGAGTGCGGGACACATTGATGTGTGTGGGGAACATTGATGTGTGTGCGGGGCACATTGATGTGTGTATGGAACACATTGATGTGTGTGTGGGACACATTGATGTGTGTGTGGGGCACATTTGTGTGTGTGTGGAGCACAATGATGTGTGTGTGGAACACATTGATGTGTGTGGGACACATTGATGTGTATGTGGGGCACATTGATGTGTGTATGGAACACATTGATGTGTGTGCGGGGCACATTGATGTGTGTGTGGATCACATTGATGTGTGTGTGGAACACATTGATGTGTGTGTGGGACACATTGATGTGTGTGTGGGGCACATTAATGTGTGTATGGAACACATTGATGTGTGTGCGGGGCACATTGATGTGTGTGCGGGGCACATTGATGTGTGTGTGGGGCACATTGATGTGTGTGTGGATCACATTGATGTGTGTGTGGAACACATTGATCTGTGTGTGGAGTACAATGATGTGTGTGGAGCACATTGATGTGTGTGTGGAGCACATTGATGTGTGTGTGGGGTATATTGATGTGTGTGTGGGGCACATTGATGTGTGTGTGGGGCACATTGATGTGTGTGTGGGACACATTGATGTGTGTGGGACACATTGATGTGTGTGTGGAGCACATTGATGTGTGTGTGGAACAGATTGATATGTGTCTGGGGCACATTGTTGTGTGTGTGGAACACATTGATGTGTGTGTCTGGGGCACATTGATGTGTGTGTGGGGCACATTGATGTGTGTGGAGCACATTGATGTGTGTGTGGAGCACATTGATGTGTGTGTGGAACAGATTGATGTGTGTCTGGGGCACATTGATTTGTGTGGAACACATCGATGTGTGTGTCTGGGGCACATTGATGTGTGTGGAGCACATTGATGTGTGTGTGGGGCACATTGATGTGTGTGTGGGGCACATTGATGTGTGTGTGAGGCACATTGATGTGTGTGGAGCACATTGATGTGTGTGTGGGGCACATTGATGTGTGTGTGGAGCACATTGATGTGTGTGTGGGACACATTGATGTGTGTGTGGGACACATTGATGTGTATGTGGATCACATTGATGTGTGTGTGGGGCACATTGATGAGTGTGTGGGGCACATTGATGTGTGTGTGGGGCACATTGATGTGTGTGTGTGGGACACATTGATGTGTGTGTGGAGCACATTGATGTGTGTGTGGGGCACATTTATCGATGTGTGTGGAGCACATTGATGTGTGTGTGGCGCTCATTTATGTGTGTGTGGGGCACATTGATGTGTGTGTGGGGCACATTGATGTGTGCGGGACACATTGATGTGTGTGTGGGGCACATTGCTGTTTGTGTGGGGCACAATGATGTGTGTGTGGATCACATTGATGTGTGTGCGGGACACATTGATGTGTGTGTGGGGCACAATGATGTGTGTGTGGAACACATTGATGTGTGTGTGGGACACATTGATGTGTGTGTGGGGCACATTTGTGTGTGTGTGGAGCACAATGATGTGTGTGTGGAACACATTTATGTGTGTGTGGGGCACATTGATGTCTGTGGGACACATTGATGTGTATGTGGGGCACATTGATGTGTGTATGGAACACATTGATGTGTGTGCGGGGCACATTGATGTGTGTATGGAACACATTGATGTGTGTGCGGGGCACATTGATGTGTGTGTGGGGCACATTGATGTGTGTGTGGATCACATTGATGTGTGTGTGGGGCACATTGATGTGTGTACGGAACACATTGATGTGTGTGCGGGGCACATTGATGTGTGTGTGGGGCACAATGATGTGTGTGTGGATCACATTGATGTGAGTGCGGGACACATTGATGTGTGTGGGGAACATTGATGTGTGTGCGGGGCACATTGATGTGTGTATGGAACACATTGATGTGTGTGTGGGACACATTGATGTGTGTGTGGGCACATTTGTGTGTGTGTGGAGCACAATGATGTGTGTGTGGAACACATTGATGTGTGTGTGGAGCACATTGATGTGTGTGGGACACATTGATGTGTATGTGGGGCACATTGATGTGTGTATGGAACACATTGATGTGTGTGTGGATCACATTGATGTGTGTGTGGAACACATTGATGTGTGTGTGGGACACATTGATGTGTGTGTGGGGCACATTGATGTGTGTGTGGATCACATTGATGTGTGTGTGGGACACATTGATGTGTGTGTGGAGCACATTGATGTGTGTCAAGGGCACATTGATGTGTGTGGGACACATTGATGTATGTGTGGAGCACAATGATGTGTGTGTGGGGCACATTGATGTGTGTGTGGGACACATTGATGTGTATGTGGAACACATTGATGTGTGTGAGACACATTGATGTATGTGTGTGGGACACATTGATGTGTGTGTGGAGCACAATGATGTGTGTGTGGAGCACATTGATGTGTGTCAAGGGCACATTGATGTGTGTGGAACACATTGATGTGTGTGTGGAACACATTGATGTGTGTGTGTGACACATTGATGTGTGCGTGGGGCACATTGATGTGTGTGTGGAGCACATTGATGTGTGTGTGTGGGGCACATTGATGTGTGTGTGCGGCACATTGATATGTGTGTGGAGCACATTGATGTGTGTGTGGATCACATTGATGTGTGTGGGGCACATTGATGTGTGTGGTGCACATTGATGTGTGTGTGGAGCACATTGATGTGTGTGTGGAACAGATTGATGTGTGTCTGGGGCACATTGATTTGTGTGGAACACATTGATGTGTGTGTCTCGGGCACATTGATGTGTGGGTGGGGCACATTGATGTGTGTGGAGCACATTGATGTGTGTGTGGAGCACATTGATGTGTGTGTGGAACACATTGATGTGTGTGTGAGGCACATTGATGTGTGTGAGACACATTGATGTATGTGTGTGGGACACATTGATGTGTGTGTGGAGCACAGTGATGTGTGTGTGGAACACATTGATGTGTGTGTGGGACACATTGATGTGTGTGAGTAGCACATTGATGTGTGTCAAGGGCACATTGATGTGTGTGTGGGACACATTGATGTGTGTGTGGAACACATTGATGTGTGTGTGGGGCACATTCATTTGTGTGTGGAGCACATTGATGTGTGTGTGGAGCACATTGATGTGTGTGTGGGGCACATTGATGTGTGTGTGGGGCACATTGATGTGTGTGGGACACATTGATGTGTGTGGGGAACATTCATGTTTGTGTGGAGCACATTGATGTGTGTGTGGAGCACATTGATGTGTGTGTGTGGGGCACATTGATGTGTGTGTGCGGCACATTGATGTGTGTGTGGAACACATTGATGTGTGTGTGGAGCACATTGATGTGTGTGTGGATCACATTGATGTGTGTGGGGCACATTGATGTGTGTGTGGAGCACATTGATGTGTGTGTGGATCACATTGATGTGTGTGTGGAGCACATTGATGTGTGTGTGATCACATTGATGTGTGTGTGGAGCACATTGATGTGTGTGTGGATCACATTGATGTGTGTGGGGCACGTTGATGTGTGTGTGGAGCACATTGATGTGTGTGTGGAACAGATTGATGTGTGTCTGGGGCACATTGATTTGTGTGGAACACATTGATGTGTGTGTCTGGGGCACATTGATGTGTGTGTGGAGCACATTGATGTGTGTGTGGAGCACATTGATGTGTGTGTGGGGCACATTGATGTGTGTGTGAGGCACATTGATGTGTGTGGAGCACATTGATGTGTGTGTGGCGAACATTGATGTGTGTGTGGGACACATTGATGTGTATGTGGATCACATTGATGTGTGTGTGGGGCACATTGATGAGTGTGTGGGGCACATTGATGTGTGTGTGGGGCACATTGATGTGTGTGTGGGGCACATTGATGTGTGTGGGGAACATTGATGTGTGTGTGGAGCACATTGATGTGTGTGTGGGACACATTGATGTGTGTGTGGCACATTGATGTGTGTGGGACACATTGATGTGTATGTGGGGCACATTGATGTGTGTATGGAACACATTGATGTGTGTGCGGGGCACATTGATGTGTGTATGGAACACATTGATGTGTGTGTGGATCACATTGATGTGTGTGTGGATCACATTGATGTGTGTGTGGATCACATTGATGTGTGTGTGGATCACATTGATGTGTGTGTGGGGCACATTGATGTGTGTATGGAACACATTGATGTGTGTGCGGGGCACAGTGATGTGTGTGTGGGGCACAATGATGTGTGTGTGGATCACATTGATGTGAGTGCGGGACACATTGATGTGTGTGGGGAACATTGATGTGTGTGCGGGGCACATTGATGTGTGTATGGAACACATTGATGTGTGTGTGGGACACATTGATGTGTGTGTGGGGCACATTTGTGTGTGTGTGGAGCACAATGATGTGTGTGTGGAACACATTGATGTGTGTGGGACACATTGATGTGTATGTGGGGCACATTGATGTGTGTATGGAACACATTGATGTGTGTGCGGGGCACATTGATGTGTGTGTGGATCACATTGATGTGTGTGTGGAACACATTGATGTGTGTGTGGAACACATTGATCTGTGTGTGGAGTACAATGATGTGTGTGGAGCACATTGATGTGTGTGTGGAGCACATTGATGTGTGTGTGGGGTATATTGATGTGTGTGTGGGGCATATTGATGTGTGTGTGGGGCACATTGATGTGTGTGTGGGACACATTGATGTGTGTGGGACACATTGATGTGTGTGTGGAGCACATTGATGTGTGTGTGGAACAGATTGATATGTGTCTGGGGCACATTGTTGTGTGTGTGGAACACATTGATGTGTGTGTCTGGGGCACATTGATGTGTGTGTGGGGCACATTGATGTGTGTGGAGCACATTGATGTGTGTGTGGAGCACATTGATGTGTGTGTGGAACAGATTGATGTGTGTCTGGGGCACATTGATTTGTGTGGAACACATCGATGTGTGTGTCTGGGGCACATTGATGTGTGTGGAGCACATTGATGTGTGTGTGGGGCACATTGATGTGTGTGTGGGGCACATTGATGTGTGTGTGAGGCACATTGATGTGTGTGGAGCACATTGATGTGTGTGTGGGGCACATTGATGTGTGTGTGGAGCACATTGATGTGTGTGTGGCGAACATTGATGTATGTGTGTGGGACACATTGATGTGTGTGTGGGACACATTGATGTGTATGTGGATCACATTGATGTGTGTGTGGGGCACATTGATGAGTGTGTGGGGCACATTGATGTGTGTGTGGGGCACATTGATGTGTGTGTGTGGGACACATTGATGTGTGTGTGGAGCACATTGATGTGTGTGTGGGGCACATTTATCGATGTGTGTGGAGCACATTGATGTGTGTGTGGCGCTCATTTATGTGTGTGTGGGGCACATTGATGTGTGTGTGGGGCACATTGATGTGTGCGGGACACATTGATGTGTGTGTGGGGCACATTGCTGTTTGTGTGGGGCACAATGATGTGTGTGTGGATCACATTGATGTGTGTGCGGGACACATTGATGTGTGTGTGGGGCACAATGATGTGTGTGTGGAACACATTGATGTGTGTGTGGGACACATTGATGTGTGTGTGGGGCACATTTGTGTGTGTGTGGAGCACAATGATGTGTGTGTGGAACACATTTATGTGTGTGTGGGGCACATTGATGTCTGTGGGACACATTGATGTGTATGTGGGGCACATTGATGTGTGTATGGAACACATTGATGTGTGTGCGGGGCACATTGATGTGTGTATGGAACACATTGATGTGTGTGCGGGGCACATTGATGTGTGTGTGGGGCACATTGATGTGTGTGGGACACATTGAATTGTGTGTGGGACACATTGATGTGTGTGTGGAGCACATTGATCTGTGTGTGGAGCACATTGATGTGTGTGTGGAGCACATTGATGTGTGTTTCTCTCCATGTGCTGATATTTCTCCTCCTCAGACCTGGAAATGCATCATCTGAACATCATTCGAAAGAAAATACATCCATCAAGAAGAAAAACGAAAGACTTGTATTTACACAGCTCCCAAAGTGCTTTCCAGCCAATGAAGTCCCTTGAAGTTTAGTCAGTGTTGTAATGTAGGAAATGTGGCAGCAAAATACCACAAACTGCAACTGATAAATGCTGTTTGTTGAGGGGAAGTTATTGAACGGGACACTGGGGATAAATCCCCTGCTTTTCTGCACAATAATGCCACGAGATCTTTTACGTCCATCTGAGAGGGCATACGGGGCCTTGGTTTAACTTCTCAACCCAAAGACGGCACCTCCGACATTGCAAGCACTCCCTCAATACTGGCACCGGGAGTGATGTGCCTGGACTTTGCGCTCAAGTCTGTCGAGTGGGCTAATATATTCGCATGGATAGAAGATTGGCTAACGAACAGAAAACAGAGAGTAGGGATAAATGGTTCATTCTCGGGTTGGCAATCAGTAACCAGTGGGGTGCTGCAGGGATCAGTGCTGGGACCCCAACTATTTACCATCTATATTGACGACATGGAGGAAGGGACCAAGCGTAATGTAGCCAAGTTTGCCAATGATACAAAGATGGGAGGAAAAGCAATGTGCAAGGAAGAAATCTGCAAATAGACATAATCAAGTGAAGTGAGTGGGCAAAATTTTGGCAGATGGAGTATAATGTTGGAAAGTGTGAGATCATGCACTTTGGCAGAAAAAAATCAAAGAACACATTATTATTTAAATGGAGAAAGATTGCAAAGTGCTGCAGTACAGCGGGACCTGGGGGTACTTGTGCATGAAACACAAAAGGTTAGTTGTTCGTTAGTGTGCAGGTATAGCAAGTGATCAGGAAGGCCAATGGAATCTTGGACTTTATTGCAAAGGGGTTGGAGTATAAAAGCAGGGAAATCTTGTTACAGTTGTACAGGGTATTGGTGAGAACACACCTGGAATACTGCGTGTAGTTTTGGTTTTCATATTTACAAAACAATATACTTGCTTTGGAGGCAGTTCAGAGAAGGTTCACTCGGTTGATTCCGGAGATGAGGGGGTTGAATTATGAGGAAAGGTTGAGTGGGTTGGGCCTCTACACATTGGAATTCAGAAGAATGAGAGGTGATCTTATCGAGACGTATAAGATTATAAAGGGGCTTGACAAGATGGATACAGAGAGGATGTTTCCACTGATGGGGGAGACTAGAACTAGGGGGTATGATCTGAGGATAAGGGGCCGCCCATTTAAAACTGAGATGAGGAGGAATTTCTTCTCTTAGAGGGTTGTGAACCTGTGGAATTCGTTGCCTCAGAGAGCTGTTGAAGCTGGGACATTGAATAAATTTAAGACTGAAATAGACAGTTTTTAAATGATAAGGAAATAAGAGGTTATGGGGAGCAGGCAGAGAAGTGGGACTGAGGCCATGAACGGATCAGCCATGATCTTATTAAATGGTGGAGCAAGCTCGAGGGGCCATGTGGCCTAATCCTGTTCCTATTTCTTATGTTCTTATGTTTATCTCAAAACTATCTGAGACCGAGGGGAAAGTGAGACACACTGAGCCTCGAGTGACACAAAGAGACATTGTCTTGTGAAGTGCAATGGATACATGGCCCAGTGTAACATAAAGGGAGACAGGGTCCAGTGTCATATATACAGAGACAGGGTCTGGTGTAATATATACAGAGACAGGGTCTAGTGTAATATATGCAGAGACAGGGTCTGGTGTAATATATACAGAGACAGGGTCTAGTGTAATGTAGACAGAGACAGGGTCTCGTGTAATATGTACAGAGACAGGGTCTAGTGTAATATAAACAGGGACAGGGTCTGGTGTAATATATACAGAGACAGGGTCTGGTGTAATATAAACAGAGACAGGGTCTGGTGTAATATATACAGAGACAGTGTCTAGTGTAATATATACAGAGACAGGGTCTGTTGTAATATATACAGAGGCAGGATCTAGTGTAATATACACAGAGACAGGGTCCAGTGTAATGTAGACAGAGACAGGGTCTAGTGTAATATGTACAGAGACAGGGTCTAGTGTAATATAAACAGAGACAGAGCCTAGTGTAATATATACAGAGACAGGGTCTAGTGTAATATATACAGAGACAGGGTCTAGTGTAATATATACAGAGACAGGGTCTGGTGTAATATATACAGAGACAGGGTCTGGTGTAATAAATACAGAGACAGGGTCTGTTGTAATATATACAGAGACAGGGTCTAGTGTAATATATACAGAGACAGGGTCTGTTGTAATATATACAGAGACAGGGTCTGTTGTAATATATACAGAGACAGGATCTAGTGTAATATACACAGAGATAGGGTCCAGTGTAATGTAGACAGAGACAGGGTCGAGTGTAATATGTACAGAGACAGGGTCTAGTGAAATATAAATAGGGACAGGGCCTAGTGTAATATATACAGAGACAGGGCCTGGTGTAATATATACAGAGACAGTGTCTCGTGTAATATATACAGAGACAGGGTCTGGTGTAATATATACAGAGACAGGGTCGGTTGTAATATATACAGAGACAGGATCTAGTGTAATATACACAGAGACAGGCTCTAGTGTAATATAAACAGAGACAGGGTCTAGTGTAACATAAAGGGAGACAGGGTCCAGTGTAATGTAGACAGAGACAGGGTCTAGTGTAATATTTACAGAGACAGGGTCTGGTGTAATATATACAGAGACAGGGTCTGTTGTAATATATACAGAGACAGGATCTATTTTAATATACACAGAGACAGTGTCTAGTGTAATATAAACAGAGACAAGGTCTAGTGTAATATAAACAGGGACAGGGTCTTCTGTAATATATACAGAGACAGGGTCTAGTTTAATATATACAGAGACAGGGTCTAGTGTAATATATACAGGGACAGGGACTGGTGTAATATATACAGGGACAGGGTCTAGTGTAATATATACAGAGACAGTGTCTCGTGTAATATGTACAGAGACAGGGTCCGGTGTAATATATACAGAGACAGGGTCTGTTGTAATATATACAGAGACAGGATCTAGTGTAATATACACAGAGACAGGGTCTAGTGTAATGTAAACAGACACAGGGTCTAGTGTAACATAAAGGGAGACAGGGTCCAGTGTAATGTAGACAGAGACAGCGTCTAGTGTAATATTTACAGAGACAGGGTCTGGTGTAATATATACAGAGACAGGGTCTGTTGTAATATATACAGAGACAGGATCTAGTGTAATATACACAGAGACAGGGTCTAGTGTAATATAAACAGAGACAGGGTCTAGTGTAATATAAACAGGGACAGGGTCTTGTGTAATATATACAGAGACAGGGTCTAGTGTAATATATAAAGAGACAGGGTCTGGTGTAATATATACAGGGACAGGGTCGAGTGTAATATATACAGGGACAGGGTCTGGTGTAATATATACAGAGACAGGGTCTGGTGTAATATAAACAGAGATAGCGTCTGGTGTAATATAAACAGAGACAGGGTCTGGTGTAATATAAACAGGGACAGGGTCTAGTGTAATATAAACAGAGACAGGGTCTAGTGTAATATTAACAGAGATAGGGTCTAGTGTAATATAAACAGAGACAGGGTCTAGTGTAATATACACAGAGACAGGGTCTAGTGTAATATAAAGAGGGACATGGTCGAGTGTAATATATACAGAGACAGGGTTTAGTGTAATATAAACAGAGACAGGCCTAGTGTAATTTAAACAGAGACCGGGTCTAATGTAATATCAACAGGGACAGGGTCTAGTGTAATATAAACAGAGGCAGGGCCTAGTGTAATATAAACAGAGACAGGGTTGAGTGTAATATAAACAGAGACAGGGGTTTAGTGTAATATAAACAGAGACAGGGTCTAGTGTAATATAAACAGGGACAGGGTATCGTGTAATATAGACAGAGACAGGGTCTCGTGTAATATAAACAGAGACAGGGTCTCGTGTAATATAGACAGAGACAGGGTCTAGTGTAATATAAACCGGGACAGGGTCTCGTGTAATATAAACAGGGACAGGGTCTCGTGTAATATATACAGAGACAGGGTCTTGTGTAATATCAACAGAGACAGGATCTCGTGCAATATAAAAAGAGACAGGGTCTCGTGCAATGTAAACAGAGACAGGGTCTCGTGTAATGTAAACAGAGACAGGGTCGAGTGTAATATAAACAGAGACAGGGTCGAGTGTAATATAAATAGAGAGAGGGTTTAGTGTAATATAAACAGAGACAGGGTCTAGTGTAATATAAACAGGGACAGGGTCTCGTGTAATATAAACAGAGACAGGGTCGAGTGTAATATAAACAGAGAGAGGGTCTAGTGTAATATAAACAGAGACAGGGTCTAGTGTAATATAAACAGGGACAGGGTCTCGTGTAATATAAACAGAGACAGGGTCTAGTGTAATATAAACAGAGAGAGGGTCTAGAGTAATATAAACAGAGACAGGGTCTAGTGTAATATAAACAGGGACAGGGTCTCGTGTAATATAAACAGAGAGAGGGTCTAGTGTAATATAAACAGGGACAGGGTCTAGTGTAATATTAACAGAGACAGGGTCTCGTGTAATGTAAACAGAGACAGGGTCCAGTGTAATATATACAGGGACAGGGTCTCGTGTCATATAAAGAGGGACATCGTCTAATTTAATATAAACTGAGAGAGCGTCTCGTGCATTAGTAACTGAGTCAGTGTCTTGTTTAATATGAACAGAGACGGGGTCTAGTGCAGTAATAACTGACACAGAGCCTAATACAATATAACTGGAGAGAGTGCGTGGTGTAGTATAAACTGAGACATGGTCTTGCCCCGTGTTAGCTGTGCCCTGTGGTTAATGGCCCCCCCTGCCAGTGGAAACATTTTCATAGAATCACAGGGCCCGAGTTTGGTGAACTTACTGCCGGCTGCCACCGTGTTTTCTCGGCGGTCTCCCTGTTTTTTGGGCGCTCTCCCCTGCGAGCGAGTTTGGTGAGGCCCTCACGCCGGCGGGGAGAGAAGACGCTGGGGAGCACCGCTGGTGTGCGCCGGCGTGGAACACTGATAACCGTCCTCCCGCCCGCTCCCTCCTGAGACTGGTCCGGGCGGTCCCCCTCTCCAGCAGCAGAATCGACCGCCGTGTGGTAGGCTGAACGGTAAGCATGGACCCTGCAAGGGACGGTTCGTGCACCTCTTTTCTTCATTTCTTTTGCAGCGATTTTGTTGGATCGGGTTCTCTGAAGGATTTGTAATTGATTTTTTTCGTTTGTTGAAATGTTTTTTTCCCTGTTCCGCCCTCTGTGGGCCCGACTCTATCCTCGGTGTTACTTTGCCAAGGATTGCATTTGCTGCCCAGAATCTGACCAACCGCACACTGTCGCCCAGAATCGGTGTGTAAGTTCCATTTCTTCCACCGAGCATTCTTTCCTCATTTTTCCACCAAACTTCCACCCTGTACCTTCAGGGTCTTCGCAGTCCTTTCGACGGTATCTGGGCAGAACTTAGGTTTGACCAAACTCGGGGCCAGAGATCAGAACGGCACATAAGGTGACAATTCAGCCCAAAGGGTCTGTGCCGGCTCTTTCGAAGACCAATCCAGTTAGTCCCCACTCCCCCCGGCTCTTTCCTTATATCCTGCATTTTTTCTCCTTCAAATATTTATACAATTTTCTTTCGAAAGTTACTATTGAATCTGTATCTACCACCCGATCAGACAGCACAATCCACATCCTAACCAGTGGTTGTATCGAGAAGTTCGTCCACATATCTCTCTGGTTCTTTTGTCAATCACCTTTCATCTGAAACAGTTTCTATTTATTTACTCGACCGAAACCCTTGATGATTTTAAACACATCGATCAAATCTCCTCTTAGTCTTCTCTCCTCTGAGGAGAACAGTCCCATCTTCTCCAGTCTCTCCACAATAACTGAAGTCCCTCATCCCTGGTACCATTCTTTTAAACATGTCCTTAACCTTCTCTGCTCCAAGGAGAACAGTCCCAGCCTCTCCAGTCTCTCCACATAATTTTAATCCCACATCCCTGATGCATTTGCAGTAAATCTCTTCTGCACCCTCTCGAAAGTCTTCACGTCCTTCCTAAAGTGTGGTGCCCAGAATTGGACACAATTGTCCAGCTGGGGCCGAACTAGTGTTTCTAGTCATTCATCCCTGGTACCAATCTGGTAAATGTCCCCTCACCCTTCTCTGCTGTAAGGAGAACAGCCCCAGCTTCTCCAAGTCTGTCAGCGTAGTGAGAGCTTGTGTCCTACTGTCCCGTACACACAATGGCAGCGAGCTCCAGGCGGGCACTGGCCCGTCCTCAACAGTGAGAAGGGGGAGGGATAAAGAGCAGCTGGAAGTCGACAATGTCTTCAAACAAGTTTTAAATTGTTACCCTTATTTGTTTGATTTAAAAAAGGAAAATATCCTGTTTTTTGTTTTTTTCAGGGTGGGGGTTAAATATATATATTTGCCATCACTCACTCTCTTATTTGTTAAGATATACGAAAGCCTGGTGAATGAATTGGGTGCAGAAAATTCCAGCTGAGGAATCCTCATCGATGGAAGCAGAGACACTGCAAAGGGACAAAATAACAATGTGTTGGGCTGAAGGAGGGATGGAGGGAGGGAGGGAGCGATTGATGGAGGGAGGGATGGTGGTATGGAGGGCAGGAGAGAGTGAGCGAGGGAGGGAAGGAGAGACGGATTGAGGGTGGGATGGATGGTAGGAGTGAGTGATGTATTTTCTCCCAATTTACCCGATCAAAACTCTCCGTGATTTTGAACACCTCTATTCAGTCGCCCATGACCTGCTCGGCTCGAAGGAGAACAGTCCCAGATTCCAGCTGCTCTGATGGAGAGCTCACACAGAGTAAAACTCAAGATCTGTGAGTCCTTCTGCCTCGGGCACTTGCACATGTTCTTTGTGTAATCGCTGACACTTTTATATGGACCCGGTGGAAATCCCAGTGTGGGAATGACATCCCAGACAAGATAAGAGAGCTCGTCCCTGATAATAAATGGATCAGTGTCAGACAGGGCTCAGGCTCTGAACTTCAGACACGATGAGCTGAATGGCAGCATTTTAAAATACAAGCTGTGATATGTTCAAGCCTCGGCTCAGTGGGATCACTCTCGCCTCTGACTCAGAAGGTCACAGATACTAAACCCCACTCCAGAGACCTGAGCCCATAATCTATGCCGACCCGCCCGATGCCAGTACTGAGGGAGTGCTGCACGGTCAGAGGTGCTGCCTTTCGGGGTAGACATTAAACTGAGGCCCCATCTTCCCACTCAGTTGGATTTAAAGGACTCATGGCACTATTTTAAAGGGCAGCTGAGTTTTCCAAGGTTTCCAGGGAAAATATTTATCCCTCAACTAACGTCTGACAAACAGATGATCTGATCATTATTTCAGTGCTGTTTGTGGGATCTTGCTGTGCACAAATTGGTTGCCACATTTCCTACATTACAACAGTGACCACACTTCCAAAGTACTTCATTGGCTGTAAAGCAGTTGCGATATGTGAAAAGCTCACACATCAATACAATTGTAGGGCACTCCTGTGGTCACTGGTTTAACTTGTTTAGTTTCAGGGGGTTAAATCTTCCACTAAATGGAGATCCAGTGGAATAGCAGCGTGTTCAGAGATGTTCCCCTGATTTCGGCACCAGACCTGAATTATTCATTTTAATATTTATTCCCTTTGATATAAATCACATCTGTTCTAATTGAACAAAATTGAAGCCAGTGTAATTGTTTGAGATATTTCTATTAATGTTCCAACTGTCAATGTTCTTAAAATAAGCCCTTGTTGTGAGTTGAGACTAATCAATAAGTGACTCTGTTGAACTGGTTTTTCTGCCATGAACACTTCATGGGAACCAGTGAGGGGTTTATGTAAATACACACAGAAATAGAAGTCCCAGATTAGAGTATTGAGCGACAGAAACACAATAAATGTTTCCCCACCAAAACAGCACAGAAATAAACAGAGAAAGAAATGCAAATGTTTCAACGGATTCCAGCAACAATTGTTTTTTGGTACATTTCTCTAAATTATAGGAGAATAAAGTAAAGATGATCCCCACGGTCAGAATGGGGAAAGATTCTAGTCACAGTATACAGTGACATCACAAATGTGTCAGTGGGGATTTCCTGTATCCTCTCCCTCTCCGAGTTCCACTTTCCGTCTTGTCTCTCAAGAATGGATCATTGGCCTTGCCCTAAACTAGATGTCAACATCGAACAAAAGTTTTCCTTGAGCCCGAATGTAATGCCTCGATCCAAATTGATTGGAGTGCGCAGAGGGAGCTTTAATCCAAAATATGACCTGTGCATTAAATAACCTGGGAGTGTTTGATGGGCCAGTGTAGAGGGAGCTTTACACTGTATCTAACCCCCTGTACCTGCCCTGGGAGTGTTTGATGGGACAGTGTAGAGGGAGCTTTACACTGTATCTAAACCGTGCTGTACCTGCCCTGGGAGTGTTTGATGGGACAGTGTAGAGGGAGCTTTACTCTGTATCTA